>NC_026005.2:5578300-5769455 GCF_000442705.2 Elaeis guineensis
TCTAGGGCGGTCGACCAGAGCTGTCAACCATCTCAGATCGACATATTGGTCGAGCTTGATTCCAAGCATCCAGTCGGTCGCTTTGACTCAAAAATGTGCAGTTGCAGTCGACTGTCGGTCTGAGCTGATCGATCGGCCTAGATCGGTTCATCAAATTTTTTAAATTAATTTGAGCACTAGAACCCCAAAACCTAAAATCAAATCGTAAATCAAAACTCTAAGCCTAAACCCTAAACCCGCTGGTGCTAAGATCTAGAGATGTCAAAATGGACCCGGTCTAAAGTGATGTACAAGTCCCACAAGGTTCAACCAAATTATCTGACATGTACGTCTGTCATGACCTTCTTCACCACATATCCGACACCTAGGTCTATTGCTGACTATAGTCCAATCTATTTCGTTCCTAAGTCTCAACGATCGTGATCTTCCCTTCTACCGCTATCTTTCGTGTTGTGATATTATCAAAGTATCATTTAATTATTGTGACCAATACTCAGATTGAGGGATTGGATTAAATTGATGGTTGTAAGTATAATTGTAATCCTCTACACTGTAGCTCTTGTCAACATATCATCAGAAATCGATCGACACATGAGCACAAGCAGCCATCAAATGTGAACACGATAAATGATAGGATTGTCATTTCTGACATGTACATATATGCTCCGAAATTTGAATAATCTGTATACAATATTATATATTTAAAAAGTTAATATATTCACCTTATTATAGCGATGCAATATGATTATAATGACGAAAGTTTGACAATCATGTTTACCTGAGTATTATTGCCTTTGTTCATATACGGCCCATGATACGCCATTTGCACCGGAAAAAGTCCAGTGGCCCCATCGAATCTTGTAACTATGTAGGAGGTGGCTTTGGATTGGTTTGCAATCATACGTACGAGTGGTAGCATAAGGGGTAAATCTTTCACCTCTATTTAATGCATCCTCCGCTTAGGCACACCGACCATCAAAATAAGATACAAATCTAAAGAATGTGAGTTATACAAATGAAGTCACCGGAAGGAATCGAGCATTCTTCAGAACTCTATTGAAACATTCAGATAAATTGGTGGTCATCATTCCAAATCTACGGCCATCATCATGTGCAAGGAACTATTTATCTATAGAAATTTCGGTTAACCATTGAAAGGCTTCAGAATTTATTTTTTCAATCTTTCTCATGTATTTGTCAAACTTTCTTGATTGTGTTTGCATGCCAGTTCTTTTCAGCATATCCCTTAGTCTTGAATCCCTAAATCTAGTATTGAAGTTGTTGGCTACATCACACAGACAATACACATGATACGCATAGGGTGGCTACCAACCAAGATGTTCATTTTGCACAGCAGCTAATATACCTGCATGTCGATTTGAAATTAGACAGATGTTATGACGTGACATAACAAGACATCTCAGGCATGCTAAGAACCAACTCCATGTATCAGTGGACTCTTCATCTAGAATGATAAATGCAAGTGAAAATATTTGATTATTTTCATCCACAGCAATGACAATCATTAACTTCTCATGATACTTTCCATCTAAGAAAGTAGCATCAATGTTGATTACTGGTCTACAATGTTTGAAGCCTTCAATGGATGGTGCGAAGGATCAAAAAGCACAATCAAATGCAGCACATGTTGGATGACTAGTAGAATTGCTAATAAACTTCACCCAGAAATCAGGGTTGAATTCTTGTACAGCACTCAACCACTTTGGCAATAAATCGTATGACTTGTCCCAATCTCCATACCATTATTTTTTGCTTTGCCTCCCACAACTTTCTATAGCCAGATGTATAGTTGAACCTGTTCTTTACTACTGCCCCAATCCCGATGATGAAAATTATGGGTACTTTTTTTACAAGATCCCGTATCTCATTCGTGATAAAGTTTGAATCAAGTTCAGAATGACCTTGCGAAATAATAACAGAAATACACGTATGAGGATCAACATAACATGTGATTTCAAAATAGTCATACCGTTTAACTGCTCGAAGCATCTAGTTACATCCAGTCTCCCTATTCTTACACTTAACGACCCAAAGCTTAGGCTCCAACTCAATAACTTTAAATTCATAATGTGTATCAATAGAATACTATTTTACTACTGTTTTTAATTCCACCTAGTCTGCAAAATGGAGTCCTTTATACAACTTCTCACCTATTTTTCGAGTGCTCTTTGGTGCCTGTAATGCAGAAGACACTGACAAAGTTAGCAGCCGTCCAATCAATACTCCTGAATGTCCCAGAAGGAGCTTCAAACTCCAAAAAATTTGGACTCTCCACAGCATATTGGCACTCTACATAATGTGACGTACTCGGTTCTTGAACATCCTGATCCATCTCATCTTCATCATGATTCATATTATCTTTCTCAAATAATCGATTATCTATATGACTCATATCATCCGCAACCGTGTATAGTAAAGCTTATCTAATAATAGGATCTAACTCATCACTATCCATTACATGGACGTTGTCGGTTCGTTCACTTCCCTGAGTTGTGATTGGTATGTCCCAATCAGCTACTTCATAATCATTTAGGTTGGAAATAGGTCTGGTGTCTTCAATGGGTTGCACATCAATATACAATTCGGCACCAGATATATAGAGATGCGAACTTACAGTTGCAAAGATAATCTTCATATCTTCATCATCAGTGATTGGAACAAGTTCGTACTTCATTATTGTTGGTTGGACCACAGTAGGATATCTATATATTATCAATAATTTATTTTTGCTTACATCAACATGAAAGACTTTACACAACTTATCCTTCAACTCTTCAAATTTCATTCCTTATTTCATTCTAATGGCTTTTTGTGGTTGGTGAGTGTACTCTATTCCATATGGTCCTTTAAATTGAACCATTGAAATAGCAAAGAGCTATCATAATTTCTCCCATTTTTCACTACCTATATTATAAAATGAGTAAGTTCAGCATGCTTATAATATTTGCATGCATAGTTAAATAAATTTACTGCTTTAAAATAAAACTAAGATCATCATACATACAATAAAACTCATCATTTAAGTACTGCATACAATCTTATTATGAAATTAAAATTTCATAAACTCTTGAAAAAATAATCTTTTCCAACGAATTCTTCCAAAATTTAGAAACAAGAAGTAAAGCACTCCATAATTTGAATATCAATATCAACAGCATTATATCCAAAGAATTTTTTATTAAAAAAAAGCCATCAGAAAATTTAAGAAGCTCAAGAACAAGCCCAGCTTCCCCACCCTTAACCTAATTCCTAATGTTGGGATTCCTACAGTTAAGGCAGCTGTGATACGCTAAACCACGCCCCTATTGCCACAGCTGTAGATATAGGTCTTTTGAGAATATGCCTCAACGACTACCCGTTGTTTAAGACCGCCTCGAGCTTGATAGCCTCGCTTGAAGTGTAGGACAAAAATCCACTGAAAATACATACATGTTAGTTAGTACCTCAAGGGCCGGACAGAAAAGGAAACCTTGCTCTAAGATTTTACTTTGCGGCGAAGCTCGTTCGGTTCGGAGCGCGCTTAAAGCAAACACAGAGCTGTGTAATAGCTTTCTCCAGTGAAGTGGTCATCAGTATCGCCACCACAATTGCGTTCGATTGTTTAACTGTAGCAAAAGCATGAAAAATTGAGCGTTTCTTATCACAATCCTTCTTCGTGGCAGAAGGATTCATGGATCCAGGCAAAAAAAACACAAATCAAACATTATCGTGTTTAACAAACAGGTCACAGAAGCATAAAACACATTTAACAGTGGAGGAAGTAAAGAAGGAGAACCAATCGACGTGGGGCCGGAGGCGGAGTGGGGCTGAAGGTGGTGGATCCGATCGGGATGGGCCGGACATGGGGGAACCAATTGAGGTGGGGCCAGAGGTGGCATATCCGATCGAGGTGGTGCCTAAGCGGTGAAGGATTCATCCGAGATGGGCCAGAGGTGGGGAATGGACCGATCTACAATCGAATTTGTGGGGGGGGTTGAATCAGGGTGGGGTCAGGTGGGGAGGACGGTGTCAGAGAAAAGGGAGCAAGTGGGGGGCTTGTCGAAGATCGGAAGAGGTGGGGGACCGGAGAAAAGGGAGAAGTGGGGACTGCATGTTGGAAAAATATCGAACAGGTGGGGGGAGGAGGGAGGCTGTCTGTAGTGAAATTGGGACCTGAAGGCACAATTTCTCCTCCCCATGAAATTAGGACCTGAAGCCACGATTTCTCCCTCCCATGAAATTGGGATCTGAAGCAACGATTTCATGAAATCGTGGCTTGAGGGCACGATTTTAAGGTGATGCCGCAAGATCTTCCGACGATTATGTGGCGGTCGAGGTAGAATGCATGGCAAGTAAAATCATAGGTTGAACCCACTTTTCATGGTGGTACGACAATCTTGAAAATAAGTTTGGAAGAGGAGTATTTTTGAAATAAATTATTAAAAAAAGTATTATTTTAAAAAAAATCCCTTAGTTTCGTCGAGAGCAAAAATTTTAGCTGATTTAGGATTCTTGTATTTTTTATAGTTGTTCAAATATTTCTTCATCGTGCTATGCTATTCAAGGTTTTTTATTTTTTTCTCTGATAATAATAGTGAAAGCTCCGCAAGTAAGGGTAGGAAAGGTTATCCAATTTATGCGCCAGGGAAACATCCTCCTAACATTCACAGGACTTCCTGCGGTGAAAAAGGACTTCCACCCAATTTCTTTTCTTCTTTATGGCTTTACGTCAAAGGAAAAATAATATATTTCCCAATTAGCTCACATCCCCCACAATGATACTAAAGTTTTGCAAACAATGAAGCCAGAATATATACAGTGTTACCACCCATCCCCCATCCAGTCACCACTCAATTCACCACTTCGAGGCTAAGCGGGGATTGATGCGCTAAATAAGAGATAAGTGGCATCAACTGGGGAACCATGTAGCCAATCGCTGGTATGAGTCTACTATATAATGACATGACTGTCATGATTTTTTTTTTTCTTTTGAAGAAAAAAGTGTTTCAGTTGAAACAACACAGAATAACAAATTATGGTCTATTACATATGGCCATGGTAAGGGCGTTATAGGTAATAATAGCAGCTGTTCTTTAAAATCCTATTATGCTTGCATCATTATGGGAGATACCATTTTGTAAGCTATTGTAGGTCGTAACATCATGACAACCATTACTTCAAACCTTGGTTTGATCTTGTCAAACTTTCGTATCTACCACTTGGTGTAGGACCATTCACATCTCATCTTAGAGTGAGAATTTTGACATACATTACCTGATTAGGTTGTGGTCTTTCGTTACAGATTCCATCTTGTTTGACTTTATTTCTTTTTTAATGTTTGATGCTTACATAGAAAAATCGTACCATTATCATAGCTTATAATATGAGGCTTGTCCAAAAACTTTTACAAACGGACAGTGGAGTGTTGATTCGTTCTTTTATGCTCTCAAATAACAGCATTCCTCGTCAACAAGGAGCGACACGTGAAGTGGAAAGAGATCACAAATACACTTGACCTACCTCACAAAAGACTATTAAATAGCAACTATACCTTGGTTATCAAGTCTGGAATTTTGGTTGGCCGTCTCGCTTCTGCTTTCATTCTAAAGAAACCTTTAGAATGTCACAGAGTAATATCAGGTTACGTGTGAACGCGTTACAAAATTGATAGACATTTAAACCATTGTCTGTCGTAAGTTGGCCAACTTGTGATAAAGATGCGACAGAATATTTAATAATCAGTTAGCATTAGATATCAGCATCCACATACCTCATCTAATAGATCCCAAAGTATGCATAAGATAAATCCAAAATCATCTAATACATTCTCGTAACATAAACTAAAAAGAGAAAAAAAAGAAGGTAAACCAAGCAAAGAGAGAGCCAGAAAAAGGACAGCGGTGGTCATCACCCTCCTTTCCCCCAGTGCCATCGCTACTCTCTCCTCTAATCTCTCTCCTTTATCCGAATACTCCACCTTCCCCTCTTCCAGAATCAAATACCTTCTATTCAGATGATCTCGATCTGTAAACCAGTTCCTCATCTAAAAGCAATTAATGATCACGGTGACATATAACTTGAACAGTCCATTTCGATCAAACCTACCTCCAATCCTACCCATCAAAGGAGATATGAAGGAATCTCTCTCCTATCTTTTTCATCAAAATGCAGGGCAGTGGATAGGAGGGAAAGCATGATACTTGGGCTCCACCAAATGGAAAAAAACGCCGATATCATTGTCCCGGTCAGTGGTCGATCCAACTGCAACCTAATTATAAGTCATTGATACATATCATGTTGTTACTACACATCTTATATTTTGTTAGGACACACCTCAAATTGAGATAATATATGTTTTCCATCATTATTTTTCTGATATACTTTATATGTCCAACTAATTAATACATATTTCAGCTTCTTTGATATGCTGATAGATATCTAATATTCATAGATACATATTATTTTTGTTGATGCATACCTTATGCTTTATTGGCACACATCTCAAGTCAAGGTAATACACAGTCATATATATATATATATATATATATATGAGGCTCCTTTATACCTCAACCCTGCTAGTTTGATTTTATCTATTTTCTTAAGATCTGTAGCGATGAGCTCAATCTACTTCTTCGACAAGATGAGGATGTTGATGGTGGGGGTGGGGCCATCAATAGTGAGATAAATTTCCTGGGTTCGAATAGATTTGATATCTCGAGGTTTGATAGAAAGAGAAGAAGGGTGATGGAGAAGAGAGGTTGATGAAGAGTTGAACTAACAAGCTATAATTAGTCAGTAAAGTTTTTAATATCATCGGATGTATGCTAGTATACCGAAGGAGAGAAAAAAGTGAAAGAGAGAGAGAGAGATAAGAGAAAAAACTCATGGACTTTGCTCTCTATATTTATTCTTTAAATGAATTTTTTAGAGAAAAAGAGAGTATTTTAAGAGCAGTTTGGATTCTCTACCGTTCGAATTTTGCACCATAGAGTTTTCTACCATCATAGGTTATTGCCACATCATTCATCTTAGAAATAAACGGCTCTCATTCATTCCTAGAATATGATGGGATATCAATAGTGCGATATACAGTGTATCATGGTGATGAAGGAGAGATGTCGCTGGACTCAACGATAAATGATGTGGAGGCTATTCATAATGATATAGAATTATGTGGTGCAAAACTGATACCAAGATCTTTTAAGAGTTGTAAGAAAGAATAGGTGGCATGCAAAAGTCCTTTCCCGCACCGTATATTCTTGTGACATCACTGGAGGACTTTTATCACCCTTGCACCTCCCACCTCTCTAAGCGGCCGTGTGAAGAAAAAAAAAAAAATGAATAACTACCCCAATTGCAAGGCGTAGGGCTGCTTCATACCCTGCGTTTCCGTGATCAACCCAGCTGTCCTAATTGTTTACCAACAAGAAAGAAACCCACCTGTCCTAGTTGGCCGTTCAAAGAATTCGTCCCCACGTAATTATCATATTCTCGGGGCCACCATGTCTATTTATTGCGTTCTCTTTTAGCTCAAAACTGCCATGGCTTCTCCCTTCCCCGTGCCCAGATGGACTCCAAGCCCAAGCCCTACGAGGCCTCTCCGCCCTCTGGTCGTCGAAGAAGACGACATAGAGATGCATGACTTGAGGACCAGCGTCGATGCTCGGGGAGGCATCGACAGGTCATTCCCTTTCAGTGGTACATTTGCTCCTCCACCCCATGTTCACCCTCGCTTTCATCACGACAGCCGAGAAGAATTCGAGAGCTTGCCGGAGATGGATGTGGTGAACACGTCGTTCAAAGAGAAGGTACCAAGCTGGGGCGTGGTTGGCCATGAAGACCTCGAGAGCAACCACAAAAATAATCCTGGTGTCTTCCTCACATGGGAAGATCTCTGGGTCTCGGCATCGGATGGCAAAGGAGGGCGTGTCCCGATCCTTCGCGGGCTTAATGGTTATGCAAGCCCGGGTGAGGTCTTGGCCATCATGGGACCATCCGGTTGTGGCAAGTCTACACTTCTTGACACGCTTGCAGGTAAACATAAATATAAAGCTTCATATTATATTTTTATCTTAATTTGTGTATTTATCGCATGAAGTTTTCGCTATGTTCTGATGTCATGTTAAAAATTGATGGATATGTACATGTATAGGAAGACTAGGATCAAACGTAGGCCAAAGGGGAGAAATCTTAATCAATGGCCAAAAGCAGAAACTTGCATTTGGGACATCAGTATGAAAGCATTAATTTTCATCAGTTATGTTCTTTTCTTTGTTTCTTTTTCCTTTCTTTAGTTGACTGCATCTTGTTAATAAAACTTGGCCCTTAGGCTTATGTGACACAAGATGATGTACTGATGACGACGCTCACCATCAGAGAAGCTGTGTACTACTCGGCACAGCTCCAGCTGCCGGAATCCATGTCGAGGGCCGAGAAGAGGGAGAGGGCGGAGGCGACCATCCGAGAGATGGGGTTGGGAGGCGCCATGGATACAAGGATAGGGGGGTGGGCTTCCAAGGGCATCAGTGGTGGCCAGAAGAGGAGAGTGAGCATCTGCATGGAGATTCTGACCAGGCCTGAGCTTCTCTTCCTCGACGAGCCGACCAGCGGGCTCGACAGCGCTGCGTCGTACCATGTGATGAACAGGATATCCAGGCTAGCTCGCCGGGAGGGGATGACCGTCGTCGCGGCCATCCACCAGCCCAGCAGTGAAGTTTTTGATCTCTTTCATGGCCTTTGCCTCCTGGCTTACGGCGAAACGGTGTACTTTGGCCCAGCTTCAACGACCAGCGAGGTAGGTGTATTCCAATTCATGGCTCCAAACCGGCTCACTAGCAAAGAAAAGAAATGGGTTGACATGAGACGTGACCACTTGTTTCTTTTTCTCCCGTGGAAAACGACCAAAATTTTCAAAGCCAGCGAGCGCGTTGCTTGCTTTACTTTTCCATGGCCGGTGGACTAATGGGTCATCTTATAATATTATGCTATTAGGTTTCTTCTCCTCTTTTTCTTTGCGAAACTTCAACAAATACCTCATACCTTTTGCAATCAATTAAATGACCTCAAGAGTATCCAACGCGTTAACCAACGACAACTAAAGTGATCTGTTCACATTAGAGTATTCATATACATTAGTATACCAGAAAAAAAAATAACGCATGGTAGCCCATGATTTTCCAAGGTAGGAACAAGAAAGGTGGTTATCCCTCTTCCATACCGGTCTTTTTTCTTTTCTTTTTTTTTGTTTGGTAACACTTCCATACCAGTCTTTGGCAACATGCAGGAATGTATGATATAAAATAAATCATGTAGTCTTTTAGAAGTATATACTTAATTACCACCTACATGACAACCTTACCTTTTTCTTTTTTTGGTAAGTATGACAACCTTATCTTTGCACGCACGCACGCACACGCGCACACCTAGTCACATAAGTACATATGCAAGCATGTAACATGGACACAGAACATGCTCGGTATCAAGGATTGACATATTATATGTTTGACTTGCTTGTATATGATCCCAATATACATATAACAAGCTTTGCTTGACCATTATATATTATATATACTGCATAATTCACTGCAAAAATTTATTCATTTAGCAATCAAAAAGTTTTGTTGCTTAAAAGTAAATTTTATCATCTAAAGTATTTCGCGATAAAAAAATTTCCATCATTAAATTCATAGTAAATGCCTAATCACTAAAAATTATTAATGGTGAAAATGATAATTTATCATAAAATATTCTATATTTTGTGATGAAATAAATATTATCATTAACACACATATATTCAAGAAAAAATAATCTGTCACTAAAAGTGGATAAACAATATTATCTAAACATCTACTTTGATCATAAAAGTCAACTCTAATTTTTTCTATTAAAATAATAAAAATATATTTTTTCTAAAATATTTTGGTTTTCATCACAAAAAGCTGGCTATTAACAATAATACTATTTAATCACTCAAAATCAAATATTGGAAACAAAATATTTTTGTTATAAATTATGACTAAAAATGAGTGAAATATTATCCAACTAAATCTATTTGCATATCCAATATCTGATCAGATTCGGATAGATATCATTTTTTTGAATCCAATCGGATTTACATACAAATCTGGACATATGTTTACAGTTTTAAATATAAGAAAGAATTCTTTTATATACACATGGCTCACAAAATATGCAAAGGATCGATTAGGCTTTGCTTGAGCATAAGAAAAATAGCAGGATAATTAAGCAGATACTTTGCACAGGTTTTTTCAATAAAATTAAACAGAACATCGAAGTTTGTGAGTAGCTATCATAACAAGCATGGAATCAATTGTGATATATTTTCTCATGTAAATGTCAAAGTTAGACTATGATAATAAAAAGAGGAGTTTCATTTTTATATAAACAAGCATGTGCAATGCACAACTAATAACAAAAGTAAATAATATTAAACAAATTAAATAAATTAAAATTAAAATGGATGAAGTTAGGTAGTAGAACGTTGTTGCAGGGAGATAGAGACAGGTAGGAACTAATTTTTTTGGCAAGAAGTTAGGGTAGAGAAAAACTCATTTGGGGCATTACAAAGATGCCATCAAATATGAGATTTAGACAAAATTAGTCATTATTCACATTTTTATTTCCAAACTATCAGTACTCATGATTGTTAAAAAATAAAATTTTGTTAGTGAAACAAATAATATTACTTACATGGACAAATTGGACAGATCCAAAGGACCCTTAATGCTCTTTTTAATATAGTATATAGATTGAAAATCAAGTGAGTTCATCCATTTTGTTGCACTCCATTTTCTCCAGTTCTTCGCTTTGAATGGCTTCCCGTGTCCACCTCATCGAAATCCTTCAGATCATTACCTTAGGACAATCAACAAAGACTTTGAGAAGGTATGCAGCATCACTTCCAACAGCTTTTTGGTTGCTAATTATCCATAGTTGAAGACCTGGTAAAATTTCGACGATGTTCCTATGATTTGTTCCAACAGGATATCGAAGAAGGCCCTAAAGTTAATCCAATAACCACGGCTGAAGTAATTGAGACCCTTGTGAAATCTTATAAGTCCTCCATTATTTCACAACAAGTAGCTCAACAAATTGCAGAGATTCGTGGAAGGGTGATCACAATCTTGGATTAGTACTTGTTTGTTCACGATGTTAATCAAAAAACATCGCTTAGCACAATACCTTATAGTATCATCTCATGTTCTAATTTTACTTGTATTACCTTTTATGGAAAGGGAGGAGCTCTGGTGAAGAAAGGAAGTCAAGCTAGCTTCTTAACTCAATCCCTGGTCCTCACCAGAAGGTCCTTTGTGAACATGTACAGAGATTTGGGCTACTACTGGTTGCGATTTGCCATTTATATTGCGCTTTGCCTCTGTGTAGGCACCATATACCATGATGTTGGCCATACTTATGGTTCAATTCAGGTATGTAAGTGTATTCCCTTATGAACTTAAAAGGTCATTTTAATGCTGTTTTATACGTATTATAATTTAGTGCTGGTTTTGAAATTTTCAGGCCAGAGGTTCTATGCTCATGTTCATAGCTGCATTCCTGACTTTTATGGCAATAGGGGGATTTCCATCTTTCGTGGAGGACATGAAGGTTAGTCATTTTCTCCCTAGACATAGTTATGCATCTGAATGATAATGATGTTGTCATCACTTACAAATTAAAATACTCTGTAGGCTTGTTAATTTCCTACAGTTTTGAGCTAAAAATTCTTTAGGATTCATGAATTAGACCATGCATTCAAGCGTGGCCCTATATCAACCCAACCAAATCCTGCCCAGTCCAAATCCTATGGAAAGGAAAAAAAGGCCTCTATGAATCCTTTTTTCTTCCAACAACCTAAAAGCTAGGATCTGGGCTGGATTGAGATAGGGTTTCAGAAAATACAAGCCAGATGGGCTAACAGATTTGATTTCTACAGAATTATCAGTCCAACCCTATTAGAATATCCAAACATGCCCAATAAATTTCACCAAGCACATATTGTACGTTAAAAGTGTTGATCGATATATCATCCTTCTTTTATTGACACTCGCAACACATGATTTGGTTAACAGTCATATAGCATCATGATAAAAGAACTGTCTTATTTATTCATCATTATTTTCCTTCTTCTAACCATGCAAGACTAGAATATGTTCAGGTAATGGATGCTTAATGAGAATACGATGTTTTTAACTCTTACCTTTCATAGTCACACTCAATACATGAAATATGACTTTAGCCATAAATGCTAATAATTGGTGCAAATTGCATCATGGTCTGCTTCTTGATTATTACAATATCATTTGGGTCCAAGTGCATGCCTAATGAGAAATAACAGTTTTTTTGTAACTTTTGGTGCTAAACTCTAATTGCTTTTTTCCTAATCGTAGCAATATCATTTAGGTCCAAGAGCATGCCTAACAAGATATAAGAATTTTTTTGATAACTTTAGTACTAAATTCTTGTTTTTCTTTTTTCTGTAATCTTAGCAACAATTATAGAGTATTACTGCTACTTTTACTGTTTTTAAGTCCATTCTAGTGAAAAAATATAATATAAAGGTGTTTAGTATTTAGATTAGCATTGGCCATAGAGTTAATAGAGGCTTTAGATTCTGCAATCTTCAATATTGAAGATAGTAAAAAATCTCCAATTATTTCTGTCCGTGGTTTTTTCTTTTGATTTAAAGAGTTTTCTACGTAAATCCTGAGTTTGCATTGATTTTTGTTTTCTTCGATTTCTCTTTTTATTTGGCGTCTTGCTGCAACATATAATATTTTGATCACTTTGATGCTGCATAAAAACTCTCTTTCTATTATAAAGGTCAGCTATAAATACAAATCACAGGTGTTAAGTTTATTAACATTTGTATCTTCATTACTAGAATATATAAGCACACAAGCAGCTTTCTCTGCTCTGTTTTGGCCATTTCACTCTCTAGGTCTTTGGACGAGAAAGACTGAACGGGCATTATGGTGTCACTGCATTTGTGATCGCCAACACTCTTTCTGCCACTCCATACTTGGCTCTCATCTCTGTAGCACCAGGGGCCATGGCCTACTACCTTGTTGGCCTTCAGAGGAGAATAGATCACTTTGCCTACTTTGCTCTGGTGCTGTTCATGTGCATGATGCTAGTTGAGGGCTTGATGATGATTGTTGCAAGCATCGTCCCAGACTTCCTGATGGGCATCATAACTGGGGCTGGAATCCAGGGAGTGATGATGCTGAACGGCGGCTTCTTCCGGTTGCCCGACGACCTCCCCAAGCCGGTGTGGCGATATCCGATGTACTACATTGCCTTCCATAAGTATGCTAACCAAGGCTTCTACAAGAATGAGTTCTTGGGTCTAACTTTCCCCAACAACCAAGCAGGGGGCCCTCCCACCATTACTGGTGAAGAGATTCTGAGAGACACCTGGCAAGTTGAAATGGGGTACTCCAAGTGGATTGATCTTGCTATATTATTCGGTATGGTTATTCTGTATAGGGTCTTATTCTTGCTCATTGTAAAGATAACGGAGAAGGTTAAGCCCATGATGAATGCTCTACTGGTGAAGCCTCCTAAGCAATCCACCCATGTTATGGAGCGGCCGTCGTCTGGACGCTCAGAGTGACTTCCATGCACTAAAATGGTTTAGTTGTGATCTTCTGTAGTAGACTTGAACTCTTTCATTCCTCACGAGAGGAAAAGTATATTTCAGTACATTTCGTAGTGAACTCTCACATCAAAAATATTGCTCTGTAGTAAATTAAGGATTATTTTATGAATGTACTCATATATAAGAATAGGCAGTTCCTCTATATATATATATATATATATATATATATATATATATATATATATATATCTGATATTGATCATAATTTACAAGAACATTCTATAGTATTAGTAAGAAGGGAAAGGGTTAAGGATTTATTCGGTGTAAGATATCATATTGTTCGAGAAATCTTAGATGCTGTCGGAGTAAAGGATCGTCAACAAGGACGTTCTAGTGCATTGTAGATTCTTATCCAAAATTTATATCATTTGATGATGCCATGTGAATCGCTAAAAACATGTGAAGTATATGACTAACCCAATAACAAAAGTTTCGTAAGGAGACTGGAGCAGGCTATCATGGGACAAAAGACCATCTTTCTAAAGAGATTCGATTCGAAACTATTATATGTCCAAGGTCTAATATTAAAATCATTTTAGAGGTTTTTCCTTACTTAGTCCGTGTCAACAAATAATTCGAAATACCTCGATTTTTTCAGAACAGGTCCAAGTCAAATAACAATGATTCGATCGGATGTAAGCCAATCTTCCTTGGAGTGATTTAAGCTCCTTTAGGTTTCTTGGAGGTGGCATCTCCTGAATCACCTAGATCCTTTTCAGATCGATTTCAATCCCTCGATGGCGGACTACACTAGAAATTTTTCAGATGTAAGCCCTCAAGCGCATTTGACTGGATTCATGCAGAGTTTATGTTTCCACAATCGTTCAAAAACCATACGAAGGTCATGACTCGAGCCATCAGTGAGATACCACTCTGGAAGAGCTAGAATTCTAACCTTATGTCAGGACCTGCAGGTCAAGGGACAGTCTTAGGTAGACAGTTTCTATGGGGCATAGGCCTCCCAAAAAGTAATGGAGGCGTGCAAAGATTTCTTCGAGTCGGATGGAGATTGGCCCTCGAGTGCAAAGGCAGAAGGGAGCTTGACTGCAAGACCTACCCGTCGAGCAGAGACGAAAGTCAGCCTTAGTGATCCGACGGTGTCGAGTGGAAGAACCGTCGCTCAATGGATAAAAGTTACTCTAGAGATAACAGACTGATCTTTCTCAAGAGTTTATATCAACAAGAAGGTTTTAACTGAGTTGTGTCTATGCTTCCTTTCAGCGACCCCATTTTGCTGTGAGCTATATTGGCAGGAGAACTGATGATCAATTTCATGAGTGGCTGTAAACTAAGAGAAAACTGATGAGACATATTCTCCCCCTGAATCTGAGCGTAAAACTGGAATCCGATGACAAAAGAAGAAATTCTCAACCTTAGTTTAAAAAAGCTGAAAGCACTTAAGTACCTCTGATTGGTTATTAATAATAATTTTTTTTAAGGATATACATCATTTATAAACGAGACATAGTAGTGATAACCAAAGAGAGAAAGCACAGGCGAAGGGCCCCATACATTAGAATGCACAAACAAGGGCTAATGGAATTGAAAAAATCTTATGATTGAAATTAGTAGGCGTTGCCCGTGTTTGACCAGCTGAGCAGCTATCAAAGCCCAGGTATTGGCAAACTTGATTGCTGAATGCACCTCCTTACTTAGATAAAAAACCAACTCAAGACCAATCGAAGACCTCGAAGGCGGGGGAAGCAAGGGCTCAGCAGCTTGAACTCTTGTGGACCCTGCACATAGATGAATCCTCTAATGCAGCAAGCAGTGGGTCAGGGCTGATACTAGTCGGCCCAGGAGGAGAAACAATCGAGTATGCTCTCAGGTTCCGTTCGGGACAACCAACAATATTACAGAGTATGATATATATATATATATATATATATAAAAGAATGCTGCTAGCTTCATGTAAGGATTGCTCACAGGAATGAATCATGGAAGAAATAATTTACATCTGAAATTTCGGAACTCCTCGGTGCGTTCAACTACTCTGAAACAATCAGAACAGCATGCATGATTTGTAAATTCCATTGTTCTTCATCAGCAAGTATGATCTTTAGTAATTTAACAAAATTCAAGACAAATTTAAAAGAACTAAAGTAGAAGAAATAAAATACATGACAAAGCATTCTCATCTCTGACTTAAAGAGTGCACCATTGCTTTTTTTCTTTTTTTTTTTAAGAAATAGATTGGTACCTTTCACTGATGCTCTAACAATTGTTTTCTTTTTTCTTTTTTTTTTTTGGTAGAAAATGGTTAGACAACGTTGATGAAACAATGCTAGAAAGATTAAGCAAAGCTCCGGGTCTATGTTTTGATTTGATTCTGTAGCTGCTGGCCTGTAACTCTGTTTTTTTTCTTGTCTAGACTCTTGTAAGTCCTAAAAAATTTTGGAGGTTGGTCCCTAATCGCGAGAGCTTGATTTAAAACTAACAAAGGCAGGTTCCAAACCTGGAGCTGGCCTTTAAGGTGTCATGGCAAGCTCCTTTCATTGACTCCTAACTGGTCATCGGTTTCAACAATCAACGGATAGGAAAACTACAGGACACTGGCTAGTACTGGAATTTGAACTAGTTCAAATGGTGAATTTTTGACCAAACATGACATGCATATGAATCTAATGGTATAAGTTTTTAGATCTACTCCGATTTTGATAGCTATATTACACAATTTTAAGTCATCAAATTTTAAGGCTAAACGTATATATCAACCCTTTTCTCTTGCATATTGTTGCAACAAGTTTTCGGACTGATATCGGTCATTCACCAACATGGAGCTCAGGCCTGATTGGAAGGTGCTTTCTCGTTCATGAATTTGCAACAAAAGTTTGCACTCGCTGAAGGAGCTCCGATAGAAGGCCCTCCGATGATTGTTAGCTAGAGCTTGAGAACAAGGAAGAGGAAAGAAGAAAAAAGATGGGAGAGTGAGGAAATATAAGCATTGTTCTTCATGTGTTTGCTCATTTACCTTAGGGTTCCCTCATTACCTCTTTTAGATGGAGATGGAGGCATAGGCCATTATGCCTAAATCCAATAGGCCGTTAAGCCGTAGCTTAGTAGGTTATTAGGCCTTGATCCAGTTAGTCGTTAGAATAGGGAATCCTCTCACTAATCTATAAATCATGATTGTTACTCGTGAGTGTTAGCGTGGATTCTATCCATGTTTTAGAAATTATAGAGAGATTTCAGCGAGTCGATCTTACCATTGAGTTGGCTGGTAGCTTGAGGTCAGCAGGGCACCAAGGTACCACCTCGATATGAATCTAGGGACGATCAAGTATGTACGAGGTCATCATTCTCAGGGCAGTATTACTTGATGTTCGGACTCCTGAAGAGCTAAGATTGGTTGTCACCAAATCGATTTTTATTTGATGAAAAGTTCAAATGTGGTTTCCACTATTTCTCCGTAGGCTTTCCACTATTTCTCTGGAGGCTCTCCAGGGCCGTAGGCTTTCCACTATTTCTCCGTAGGCTGGAACTCCAATGTGGTTTAGGTCACCTCAATCCCAGGCTAAAATACTCTGGTTGGTAGAAAATGGCTCATCCAAATGACCCACACTCAATATTTGCCTCCCACTTTCGAGTCCAAAGTAGTTTACTGACATCGGGTGATGGGAGTAGCTTATCAAGGGGGCCATTTTTGGTCATGGGATATATTCGAGGTTGACTTTGAACTGATGCTGGGACTTATGCTACCATTACTGTGTGGAATATTCTGGGCTCCAATTTTCATGGTGATGCTTCCTACGAGACGCCATAATTATGAAAGCATGGGAATTGAGATAGCATGTTGGGATCATTTAAAACATTCAATTCTAAGAATCCATCGATTACTAGCTCATCATACCTAAGGCTGACACGTGACAAAGTGCATTTTTTTCATAATCATTACGATTACTACGGCAATCAAAGGCTGATACATATCGACGTCTTAGGGGGTGCATCGAACCATCAGGTTGATCAGCCTCATCGGCATCGCTATAAATATTGGCTCTTCCCTTGTTTTTCACTTTCAACTAATCTTTTTTTGCCTAGCATTCTACCTTCACAACTATTGGAAGGGCTCTCCATCACTGTCCATCACTTCTAGAGCTTCCAGCAACCTTTTTTTTTTCCACCTTCAACTTATTCGTTGGGCTTTCTTTTTCGACTATCCTTCTCTTGCACTTTCTTGGTCTCTTCTATGGCTGTTAGGACTTGTTTCTTTAAATCTTCTATTTAGTTTATCTTTCTACCATTGTTCGCATTTTTTCTTGTATTTTCTTGCATTTTTGTTCTTTCTTTGATCCAAATAGCATCTGACGGTATTAAGACCTAGGGCAAAAGTTGTCGGGCTGGTCGGGGCTCTTGATTGGTCCCTTTTTGGATTAGGATTGGGGTGGAACTCTACACCATGCTATCTCGGACCCTCCAGCTTAATCCGAACCTTTTGCTTCAGATGCTCCTAAGCATGGGCTAGGCATGGAGAGGTCCACTCTTACTAAGTCTGATATGGAAAGGATCTAGACTCGAAATCAGTTCTCTAATTGGTTCCGATTGGAGCTGCCTGGTCGGGATGGCCGAGTGACTGATGCTCCCAAGGAGCACCTCATGATTTACCAAAGATTCTTCTAAGCCAAACTCCAATTTTTTCTTCATCCTTTCATTTCTAATCTTCTTGATTTTTACCGACACATTTCTGCTCAGACCAGTCCGGATGGTACTCTGATAATCATAGTCTTTATCTTTCTTTGTGTTCTTATCGAGATCGAGCAAGGTGCTTGCTGTTTCAAGTATTTTTCATCTTGAAGAGGCACCTTCAAAGTAAGCATTGATGGTACTTCACTCCTCATGGGGGCTACCAATTCGTCAAGAGGTTGCCTTCCTTCGTTCACGGATGGAAAAATTATTTCTTTTTCATTTCTTTTGATCTCCCGTGGGGCTTCAGTTAGATCTGGAAGCACCCAAAGACCTCCTAGAATAATCATATTAAGCTGCTCCCGGAGGACAAAGAGCATCTCCACAGACTGTGGTACATGGAGATTCCACTGCTATAGGAGCTCTTGATTGAGCAAGCTCTGTACGATGCTGACATCAGCTTGGTTAGTCCTCCAGGTAAAGTCGATCTCCTTGACTTTAAGCCTTTCATTTTGGTTTTGCTCTCATGTCCGATAGAATACTAACTATTTTGTTTGCTATTGCAGTGATGAGATCGATCTTGGAGTCATTGTGATCCACCCTAAAGAAGAGATCGGGCTCTTCCAATGGTGAGGCCTCATCATCCAAGAAGAAGTAGAGGGTGGCTACTCCACCTGAGTTGATGTCAATCCCAAGGACTTCCAACAATAAGCTATTAAAGATCGACGACAAGTTGAAAGTCATCATCACAACACCTCTGAGGTCCACTCCATCAGCCTCCCTGGAGATGGGCCGGCCCAGAGTTCAGCAACATGCCATAGCCATTATCCTCTCTCAATGCTAGATCCACACAAAGGGTCGCATTGTCTCCATTCACCCCGAGCTCCTTTACGGCAAGGGTCAGGGCTAGGCTCTCCTCATCCGGGATAGAGGAAGAGCTCCTAACTCTGATGAAGATGGTCTAGATATCTGATTCTAGATTTCTGGATGCTCGCTCACCTAGAAGCCGATGCAGATGATCTTCCTACCTGACAGATTAGTCAATGAGTAAGTCTCATCGTGTAAAGAAAATCGTGAGCTCGGATTTCTCTGAGCTCCTTGCAATGAGTCTTCTTCTTCTTTTTTCTTTTTTTAGTTTGATCTTTTTCAACCTCCATAACTGGATGATTCTATCCTCCTTTTCTCCTTTATAGCTTCTCCATGACTTTACTGTGCTCAACGAAGGGATTTGAACTTTTCTGACTTGATGCAAGAGTTGGAGGGTGGAGCCCAAGCTCGGAGGGTTGAGCCTAGGCTACTGAGGAGAGGATTTCCTAGGCTTTTTGTCCAAGCTCCAAGCGGCCCATGACGAGATAAAAAAACCTAGAGGGGAAGGTCACGTATGAGAAGATAGTGCCCGACATCCAATGGGGGAAGGTCGTCAAACTAGAGGAGCTGGCAGCAGCTATTACAACTCGTAAGGCAACCGAAGCAGAGCTTGTGGCAAGCAAAGAGGGGATAGCTGAGGAAAAGTCATTAGCTGTTGCCAAAGCTAAGCTCCAGGCTATAGAGGAGTATAAGACCTTGGAGACATTCGAGGTGGAGATCTAAAGGGCTCCATGTCGGCCTTCACCATGGGCTTCGACCTTTGTAAGGTGTAAGTAGCCCGACTCTTCCACTGAGTCGATGTAGGTTACCTAAGCCCCTAGGAGAGCGAAGATGAGACTGACGAAGATGGAGCATATACTGGCACCACTTCTTCGACACCATCCAGGATGGACAAGGTAAAGGATGGAAGGGCAGATACTGCTTCAACCTCGGCAACACTATTGGAGATAAATCTAGAAGACGAGACCAAAAAGGGTGAAGCAAACATCAGTTTAGCTTCAATAGCCATGACAACTGCATAGCCCATCATCAGAATTAATATTTTTACAGATCATCAACTGTGAGCCATAACATCGAGCCAACCCTAAGATATCAAACCGTACCAATCACCCATAGTCGTGTAGAATCATAATATCATGGGTGGAAAAACTTTGGATCAGGATAGTGCCCAACAATCGCAGGTGATCCTTGAGTCCAAGGTGGAGGTCAAAGCTCCTTAATTTTGTATTTTTTTACTTTCTTTTTATACTTCGAACCTGTAACTGAAGTGGCTATAACATGAGTTACCTTAATGAAAGGAATTCGATTTTCTGCATGTCATTATTACTTTGCTTCTTTGCTATTTGAAATGTTTCAAGTCTTTGAGATCATAGCTGAACTTTTGACATATAGCTAAAGTAAATTTTGGCCTAGAACAGTACCAAAGTCTGGTTTAGCCTTTTTAAGGCTGGTTGTCGAAGCAAACTTGGGTTCTAGATGGAGCCGAAGTCTAAATTATAGGGAGGTCATCGAAGCAGACATACGTTTGGTGCTAAACTGAAGTCTGAATTAGCCCTTTAGGATAGGTCGTCGAAGTGGCTAAGGTAGACTTAGCTCTTTGGAGCTTGTCACCGAAATAGTCTTGGTCGGCTCTTCTCTTGATCAGTCTTCTAGTCAGGGCTATGGCCTTCACATAATCATGGGTTGCTTTAAAAAATTATCTAGAACCAAGATCGGATCTAAGGCGATCCTCGATTCTTGATTTTGAGTTCGAAGGTCCCAACTTAGGTCGGGATGTCTCCTCATGTTGATATTTGTCGAACATGTGTTCGGAGGTCCTTGTTGGATCTGAGATATCTTCGAGAGATCAATCTGCCGAGCTAGTCAGGAGGTCTAAGCTGGAGTTCAAGTGTCTCTAGTGCCGATTGTTAGCCGAGCACATCTTTGGAGGTCCTAGCTCAAGTGGGGATATCTCTGAAAAATTAGTCCGCCAACCTAATCAAGGATGTAAGCCGGAGCCCAGATATCTCCTTATGGTAGTTGTGTTTTCAACCTTCTCTTTAGAGACCCCAACCAAGGCCGGGGTATCTCTAAATCGGTTTGATCTAATTTCAAATATTTAAAAAAAATTGAAAAAGAATTGAGAAAAACCATGCATATTTTATTGATTTTTTTAATAATACAAGTTCGAAAGCTTACTGATGATACATCCTTAGGTTCTCGACATTCCAAGTTTGGAGAATGGCCTTACTATTGAGTTCTTCCAATTTGTAGGCTCCTGATTAGACGACTTCTGAAATTCAATATGAGCCTTCCTAGTTTGGAGACAGCTTACCTTATTTGATAGGTTTAGACACTTCGGTTCATCGGAACACAAGATCGCCAAGTCAGAAGACTTTAAGTTTGACTCTAGCATTATGATATCAGGCTATCCGTTGCTTATATGTAGCCATTCTGATTTGAGCTAATTTTTTTGTTTCTTCTAACAAGTCGAAATTTGCTCATGGTTGATCGAAATTAGCTTACTCGTAATTTTTCACTTAGGTCGATGAAAGATTGATCTCGATCGGAATGACCACTTCAGTGTCGAAGACAAGACTGAAAGATATTTCTCTGATCGAGATCTAAGAAGTAATTCGATAGATCCAAAGAACATTGTAAAACTCCTCCATCCAGAGTCTTTTTACTTGGCTTAGCCTTGTTTTGAGACCCTATAAAATAGTTCGATTAGTTACCTCAACTTTCTCATTTTTCATTGAATTGTAGATGTCTGATCGAGATAAACCTTTGATCGATATAGACCTCCGAACAAAACTTCTTGAACTTTGGATTGTCAAATTATCACCTATTATTAGCTATAATGACTTGAAAAAATCCATACTAAAAAATGATTAACTTTCAAAACAAATCCTAGACTTTTTTTTCAATAATTTATGCCAAAAACTCGACTTCAACCCATTTTATAATAGCCACTAAATCTCATGCAATATTAATTTTTCTTTTGATTCTAGAATAGGGACTGAGAAAGCGTCTAAAGTGCTCCAACACTAATGAAATTAAAAGATGAAAAAATTAGCCTAAGATGTCTTACAAAATGTTAGTAATATAACATCATATTTATTTATCAAAAAAATTATAATGTCAATGTGTGCTATCATATTATGTAATATATATAATATAGTAATACAATTATAATATGTTGCTTACACTATTATCATTATATTATTATATTATGTGATATTATATTATCAAATAATAAAAATTAGAAGGATAACTTTACCTAATTTCATCGTATCTCACTTTTTTTTCTCATACAAAATCTATCAACACAAACAAAAAAAAATATAAATATTATAATAAACTTAGATTTTCGAACATTCAAATGAACCTCTTATTTTATATATAAGAAATATTTTATTTTTTAATTTTACAAAATGTATTATAAAAATGAGCCACCCGATTTATCAAAAAACTAAAAAAACATCTATTGCAATAAAACTTAAGACCCATTTAGTTCACGAAAAACCTAACATCCATAATTAAAATTTTACAAAATAATAATAAATAATTAAAATAAAATATTAAATAATAATATATATCAAGATCTTCATTTAAATATTATGAAACATACTAATTCTTAAAAATACTATTTAAATATTATCCTTATAAATATTAATATAATATTATATTAATTAAATCCTAATATTTATATGAATATAATATAATATTTATAATTATATTAACATTATCATATTTATTATATTTTAATATTTATATTAATATTATATTATATTTATATCTATATTAAAATATTAATATTATATTAATTATAATATTAATAATATATTAATATAATAAATTCATATGATCCAATATTATATTACAATTAACATAAATAAAATATTATTATTTATATAAGATTTAAAAATAAAAAGTATAATCCTATATTTATTTAGAATATAATAGATATTCTACCAATCAAATACAAACCATCTTCCAATAGATTACTTCTGCTATGGATTATATTTCCAAAAAAAAAAAAAAAAATTACTTCCAAACCAAACGAGTCCTGGGAGTTGGATCTAAGATGCTTTTATTTACATAAAGCATACTTATCTAAACAACGCAAAAAATGAGCACACCCGCTAGAATCAACGTCGAAGGGACATCGGCTCGGCCGGCTCAATCCTTCTTCACATAACCAACGTTATTAAGTCAAACCCCACCATTTGAGCATTCCATGTCAATCCAAACAATTCAAATCAGGACTCAAATCAAAGCATAAATGAAACCATATCCAAAACAAATTCTACCAGACCCTTCCAACAACGCCAGACTCGTCCAAGAACATGCTCAAGCCTTCCAACGCTGCAATATCAAATCCACACGGATTAAACGTCCACACTGTGTCCATTTGTTCTACAACCATATCCATCTTAAAAGACATAACGCATTGAGGAAATAGATCGAACAAAAAGAGGGGAAAAGTGAACACCCCGCCTCTGCCAAAACAACAGAGGGCGAGTGAGAAGCATAAGAACTCTTCTAGTCGATCTTGATTTGGAACACTTCTTTACGCTCCTCCTCCTTGACCTTGGGAACCACCACTTTAAGAACTCCGTTCTTCATCTCCGCCCGGATCTGGTCGATCTTGTACGCCTCCGGCGGCAGGTCGATGCGGCTGCTGTACCTCCGGCTGCTCTCCTCCTCCTCCGCCTCCTTCTCCTCTTCTCCCCTTATGATCAAAGTGTTCTGCTCCGCCCACACCTTCACGTGCTCCTTCCCCAATCCCGGCATGTCGATTCTCAGGTGCAGCGCGTCCCCGTCCTCCTTCGCCTCCCATCCTCGGCGGAATCCCCCGGTCGCCCCCCGGCTCGCTGCCGTGAATGGGTTGTTCAGCATCTGGTCCATCATGTTCAACACCTGACTCAAACTCCTCGTCGGTGTGAACGGATCCCACACATCTGAAACCCCACAAATTCAGACCCGATTCAGAATCTAGAAACGATTGTCCGGAAAAGAGATCAAAGAATCTGTAAAGGAATCGACGAATTATGAAGGGGAATGAGATGACGACTACCTGAGAAGATGCTGGGGAAGGGAGAGGAGTCGCCACGCTGGCGGGGGGCATCGGAGAGGTCGTCGCGGCGGCGGTCGACGTCGAGGCTGTGGTCATCGTTGAGGTCGCGGAGCTTGGTGTTGGTGCTGAAAAGGCGGGAGCCGGCGGCAGAAGTGGCGAAGGGGCGGACAGGGGAGACGAGGAGCTTGGAGACGGGAGCCGTCCTTGCGGCGATCATGGCAGCCATGGAGACTTGGAGATCGCGATGAGACTTTGGAGTAACTTTTCAGGTTGACCAGCGTGATTCGAGCGGGAAGAAAGAGAGAAACGGGTTTGTATTTATAGAGGGAGAAAGGGGCGGAGTTGATGCGTTCCGTTTCTTGGGGAGGAAGCCGAGACGGATACAGAAAGTTCTGGATAGGCAAAAATGATGAAGACCGGAGAACGTTCGGAGGGGCTCTGGGAGGTTCCAGAAACAAAAGCGCACAGATTTTTTTTTTTTTTTTTTTTTGAGGTTCAAGAGAGGCACATAGCCACCCAGCAAACAAAGCACACAGATAATAACAGGCGATATTACATTTATGCTTACTAATTTGTAAAACTTACATTAACATTCAGTTAAGTTAACCGTGTTAGTAGAATCATTTTTCTTATGTAAAAAATTAAAATTATTTTTGGGTGGAAAGAAGGATGCACGTATTTTTCTATATTTTTAAATAATTATTATATCATTTAAGATTATTTTGATTATTTTTAAATTTTTTTATCGTGGCATTTGGATTCCATTCAAGATGAATGGTTTGACTAACATTTTGCTTAATTATGCATTCAAATGACGGATAAACATAAACATCAAGGAAATAGAAGTGGGTTGTTTAAATTATTGGATGTAATATAATTTATTTTTAATCTCAGAATATGCTTATAATTTATTATAATTTTTTATATGGCAGAAGGATAAATCTGATAGAGATATGATATATGCTTACTCATAAAAATGAATCATTTTAATCAAGTGTAAATTAACTTCTCATTCCATGGTGCGATGTAACCGAGCGAGGTGGGAGAATTGCTTCATTCCATGGGGTTCCATGATATTATTTGTTAGAACTTGACAGGATAATTGGATTATTCCATGGGCAAATGAACTATAAGCCTGTTTCATAGCTCATGAGCCAACGTTACAAGCTTGCGGTGCAAGTTCTTTGCTCTAATTAATCATATATTACAGCTGTTAGGCAATTTCCTTTCCATATATCTATTATGCGGCCCTACCCTGGTCTCCCATCCTCCTATAAAAAGTCTTACCCTGTTCAAATCGTGCGTGTGTATGAGTAGGCTAATCTTCCTAATATTTGACTCGAAGGAGAGTGTTCTTTACTGGAACTCTTGGAGGTGGCTTCAAAAGATACTACATATTGGGAAAATAACTTTCCTAACTCTCTAGTTGATCTTGTTAGACAAGTTGGAGCTCTATATACACTCGTATCTCGTATTTCTAATGATGCTACATGCACTCATATTGTTCCTCCATCCATTCGACCTTGGCTTTCCGTATCCAAGTCCAACCTGGATTCCACGTTTGGGCTAAGACTAATTGAGGGTTCTGGGTTCTGGATTCCATTTGTTAGTGGGCCAACGCAGAACTCTGAGGACTCCGAATGCAGCATTCAGCCTTATTTTTATTCATCATTCAAATATTTCTAGAGGTTCGACTTGTCCAATATCCTTCCTTATACCCCCATATTAATTTGTTTAGAAGCTGCATATAAGCCTTGACCTGTCAAACTCACAATTGAAGGGTAGATTGAGGGCTTTACGGTGGCTAATATTAATTTGCCAACACATTCACCAACTTCTCCACTTGTTTTGTGATGCCAGTAGAGGAAGTCTTCGATTAATCAATAAATGGCCTCAACACCATGGTTGCTTGGTTGATGATTGCTTCTAAGAATCTCACTTTCTCATCTAGATGGAATCTAAGTTATGTGATGACATCGTTTGAGTGTCTTATCATCCACTAAAAACATCCCACATGAGTATCTAGTTTCAGGACCATGATCTCTTGGTCGGGTAGAACTGGCCAACCTACTGGAACTAGTTTATTTGGCCTTGGGAAGCCCATTGGCCACGTCCTGATGGCTCATCTTGTGGTGCCTACCGTTCATTAGCAATACTATTTGTCGGAGTGCTAGCTCAAGTGACGGCAAATAGCAGCACATTGTTCCTCTTCCTTGGTGGCATCCGAGTAGTTATTCATGTCCCGTTGGACATGCCAATACTTGCTTTCCTCAGAAATAGGAGTGGAAAAAATATCTAGAAGGCTAGCTGGATGAATGCACCAGTATACCATCTATTAGTCATCAGAAAGGATTGAGGTTTTGTAAATGATTATCAAATAATGTAGGTTCTGCTGTCTTGAAACAATAAGGACTTCTATTACCAGGATGCTATTTATAAAAGATGAAATGGTGATAGAAATTATGTTGCAAAAAGTTAAAGAAAAAAAACCTGATGAGGGATAAATTGTTATTAAGATTAAAAAAAAAAATACAAGATCTAGTTTTGTGGTACCAAACAAGAGTGTCCCCTTATTTCTGTTACTTTCTAATATTTAGTAGTGACCTTCCATGGCTGCTCGGACAACTATCTTTCTTCAAAACTCTTGTCCCCATTAATTTGTGCTACATTGTCCATTATGCGTGATA
Source organism: Elaeis guineensis (assembly GCF_000442705.2). Taxonomy (NCBI): domain Eukaryota; kingdom Viridiplantae; phylum Streptophyta; class Magnoliopsida; order Arecales; family Arecaceae; genus Elaeis; species Elaeis guineensis. Next base: position 5,605,212 of record NC_026005.2, read on the forward strand.
GTTACCATTTTCTCCTTCACTCCTATGTTCCATGTGGTGCTCCCACTCTTCTCATATTTTGAGTACTAATAACAGCCAATTAGCTATTGTACTTGAGTTTTATTCCATTAAATGTCTCATCTTAAGCTAAGGATTTCCACCATCCCAATTTGCATTTCATATGTTTTCTTGGGATTGTCCCACATATATTGTCTGTGCACTTATGATCCGTTTGCATCTGTAGTATTCTGTCTGTATTTTTATTCTTAATCCATAGTTTGAGACTTTGGTTTGTACTCTGAAACTTAGCTTGCACTTCGAAACTCGATTTGCATCTTTGGTCCTTTGACCCATATTTTGGTGGTTGATCTTTACCGTGACTGTTAATCTATATATAATTGATATAGCAGATATTTTGTCTGATCTTGATGATAACCAAAGTGGAGCCATTTCAATGAAGTCCAACCTCATCACCTCAAACATGAATGAACTTCAAACTAAAAACACAATCACGCCAGTCTGAGAATAGCAACATTAGTTACCCTTATTTAGCCATTATCACACACTTAAAGCGATTATAATTGTGAGATAATGTAAGGAGTCATTATAGTGTAGTTAAGCACTATTCTAATCATTGCTTTGTAGTTACCGTACATCCTATTCATCTCAGCAACAGCAACCAAATTCTCTTTATAAATAGGAAGAAGTAAGAAATTCCCAGATAAGTCATTTGACAGCTCTCTCATTCTCTTTCAACTCTTTATCTTTAACTGTTCTCTGACTCTCAATTGATTTAAATATTGAAAAATCTTCTATCGAAAAAAAAAATAGATAATAAAATTTTGCTTTAAGTCTAATTGCAACCAAAGACTAGTGACAATCACATCTTCGAGTCCATGTAATATATCAGAAGATTACCGACTTCACCATGGCCTCAGCATTATCGATCTTAATCCAATCTCAAAGTTCAATAGTAGTAGCAGCAGCAACAATCCTTGATCTAAGATTTTAAAACTTTGTTTACAAATAAGGTTTGTAAGATATTCTTCGTGAACATCCATCAACAACTTTCCAAAGCCCATCTTTGATCAGCCTGCTAGATGTGGTGTATGCAATTCTAACATTATCCAATGTTTTCGGATTGAAATTCTGATAATAATGGTGATTAATAACATGATTCCATAGCACTCGGTGGACAAAACATAAGCTTGCGATGAAATCCTTCGTAATTTTGAATTACGCAAATAGTTATGATGTGAAAAATGTATTAACCAAAAAAAGAAAAACGCTTCAAACATACAAATGAAATAATTTCGTAACATTTTGTTTCTGCAAATTTAAATGCTGCCGTCCTGCATTAGACCAAAAAAAAAAAAAAGTGAAAAGAACCAGCTCCAAATCCAAAAACCGGGCCGGTCTAACCCGAATCACGTGACCTGATGCCGGCTCGGACTGACACGGGCCAAGCGTTACGACGGCTCCGGGAAATATGAACAGGGATCCCGTGGGCGCTTGGGCAGTGGAGTGATGGAGGAAGAAGAGCACGAGGTGTACGGCCAAGACATCCCCGACGAGGGGGAGATGGAGGGCGACATCGATCCCCACGGCGCCGACGTCGACATGACCCGAGCCGACGACGACGCCGTCAAAGTCTCTCTCTCCTTTTTCTTCTTCCCTCAAAATCCTAACCGTAACCTTAGGCTGACGCTGATCGCCGATACAGGAGCTCGATGAGATGAAGAAGCGGCTCAAGGAGATGGAGGAGGAAGCCGCTGCCCTGCGCGAGATGCAGGCAAAAGTCGAGAAGGAGATGGGCGCCGTTCAAGGTTCCTTCCTCTATTCTTTCCTCTAGGGTTTTGTGATTTCCTTCGATTTTATGCGGATCACAGATCAAATCGCCTTGTCTTTCGTCAACTGCCTATTTTTTAAACTGCTTTTGCCACATTATCGGTTTGTGGTGATGATATACTGATATACTCTGCAGCAGTTTTCGTGTTTTGCCGTCAAAAATGGAACTTTGAGCTGATCCGTTTCTAAATTATATTTTTGTTCCTGTCTTAGTTTTATCACCTCAGAAGGCACAATTATGTTATGATCAGTCGGTGTAATCCATGAAAGTTCGTGTCTTTATTTATCTAGAAATGATAAAAGTTTGAGCCAGGGCCTCTAGTTTGTGCAGTAGGGAACTTATTGTCTTTGTTTTGTTCGAAACTAGATAAGAAGAAATCTTATCGGCGTCATTTTATTTGCAGTTTTGTCAGAATTCACCTCCTTTGGTTGTCCCTTTTTTTTTTTTTTTCTTGCTTGCATCCTCTATGTCCATTTTCTGATGCTGCGATCTGCCAGAATGAGTCGGAGTATCCATGCATCTCAGCATATCCATGTAAAACCAAAATGTGCTTCTTTACCCTCCGTTTCATCTTCATAGTTTATAACGTTTGCGCCTCTGCGCCCTTAGGGGTGGGGGATGGTTATTTGACTATTTCCATCTACCAGACTCCATATCCTAGCTGATATCTCCCTTTCGTCTCCCTACGGGGGACGTTGCAACAATATATTATGCAATCAAGTTCATGGAGACAAAATATCTGATGGCAAAAGTAACAACAAGGAAAGCATGATATGATCATCACAAATGCTCACATTGAATCATTTTAACAAAAATTGGTTTCCTGTGATATGATCAATGACAATCAACAACGATGCCAATGTTTGCAAATAGTGGACCTCCTCCAAGACTGTTGCTTAATGTTATAATGAATATAACAAGTAATGGCTGTAATTTCATAAGTCGACCCCTTGCTTGGTTTACCCCCAAATGAAACAGTGTATGTTATAATGGCTCTTATATTCCATTGCTTTGGTAAATAATGGAAAAAAAAAATAACCAAATGCATTATTTGCTTAAACCACTGTTGACCAAACCGGAAAAAGTTCTTCCTATCTGCCATAGGATTTTGAACTAAAAATATGATTGTATCAAATTAAACATTGAAAATGTTGAATGTGGTTGTTGTCTTCTGTTACATAATGGCCGGTAAAATGGAATATCAATCTGATAACAAGCATGACTTAAACTCTTCTTATTACTATACATAATATAAGGTAAGCCATCTAAAGCTACTATAAGGATGTTATGACACAAATGCTATTTTAAACCTTATAGCAGCTTATGTATTTCACTAAATACATTTTTGGTAGTTTGTATATTTTTTCAGAATAGTAACTGAATACTATGTTTCAAAATTACCCATGAAACCTAAATTGTGAATTATTTCTCCCTACAAGTGCTTCTTGTCCCTCTTTGGTTTACACACAAACTTTTTTGGATTTATTGATGTGCATTCCATGTTCATCAATGCTAGGATACATACTCAACTATTACCTATTGGAAACAAGGAAAGGCAAAAAACATGGATTAGATGTTCGCCCTTTTAAGCTGATCACCGATCTTTTCCTTGATTCAATTTTCCCCCTTTTTTGACTTAGCAACATAAAATCATCTCTATTGCAATTTGAAATACAATCATAGTTATTAGCCTGGATTGGATCAACTGGTCAGATAGGCATATCTGAGCAAGCCAAGCCTAAGTCTCTTTTAGGTTTATACCGAGACTGAAGTGGCATTTGGCCTAGTACAACCCACAAGACTTGATCATATTTCTCTTGACCTGGCCATTGATCTCAAGACTCAGTTCATCAATTTTCAGTAATCAATTTTTTAATGTTAATGAAACATGAAAAATGATTGTGATTCGTTTCATCCTCTTTAGTGGTTTCAAAACCTTTAATATGTAAAATAAAAATTCTCAATAACTTATGCAAATTTTCCTATGTCATTTCTATTTTCTATAAATATTCAAAATATTTTTTTTATATATATTTCTGGTTTGACTGATTGGCCTGATGGTTGGACCAATAACCTAATGAGACACTCCATAACCTGTTTTTTGTCCAATCCAGTTTTGATAACTATGCATACAATTGGTCTGATGGAGAGGAAATAGGGAAGTAGAGCTATCAAATGAAATAAATGAGTTTGCATACGTTGGGATGAATTTATGTTACTTTCAAGTGTAGTTCACATTGGGGAAGCAGTATCCAAATATATGGGTTATGGATTTTGTGATATTACTCCCTTGATCTATATTGTGTTGATAACTTTAACTTATGCTTTATCACTATGCATTAGAGATGGACTCATGAGTCCATAATCTCTCCATGCCTGCATAGGCACTTCATTGATGTGGCTTGGAACATATAACATTTTAGGTAGGGTGGATCTAGTATGTTTTTCCTGTTATAAATATTTTTATCCACCAACTTGGTAGTGCTCTTTTTCCTCCTCTTTTAACAAAAAAAGAACCTAGAGAGCATTCTTGAAATTTGCACATTAAAACATGAAATTCAATAGAAATATGAAAATCTAAGCTTATCTTGCACCTACCCAAGCAGCTGAGATTGTATGAATTGGAACTTGCATTTATTCTTTTATTCTTTGTTTCATTTTAGCATAATCATTTCTGATTAACATAATAATCATCTCTTTCACTTTCTCCTGCTATTTGTGTTTGTACAATGATGACCTTACACATGTATTCCTTGCACAGATCCTGCTAGTGCTGCTGCAACTCAAGCAAGCAGGGAGGAAGTTGATTCTCGATCAGTTTTTGTTGGCAATGTGAGTTCAATTATCCCTATATCTTTTACACAATTATTTAATCAGGTGCAACTTATTTCCATTGAAGTGTTTTTTAATTACCAAGTAACACTGTCGTTTGCTATATTAAAATATATAAAAATGTGGAGATATTGGGTTGGCTATCTCTGTTGCTTATCTTTTAGCAAGTATTAAAATAATGTACCGTTCTTGTGGAATCAAAGGCCAGAGCGATACATCATATCGTGTATTACCTGTTGAACATTTGGTACATAACGGAATAAAAAGAAATGTAGATGTCGTGCACATGCTACCAACATTACATGAAGCTTTTATATTAATGGGGCTATCACAAACTAAATATTATGGGTTACCTTGATTTCTAACGTTTGGTCATTGTAAGATAATGGTTTTTGTCATTACCATGCCCAATCTATAGATTATGCTCTCAAATCCTCATATAAAGGTGAAAAATGTTATTGAATGTGGAAGATATTTAGCCTGCCACAAATAGAAATCAGAGCTTTTCCAGTGAACAGAAATGCATTTGGAAGGGAAGTAATGGAAAAACCACCTAATGGATTCCATTGCTGCCCCTCTTCCATTCTCTCTCTTTTTATCCTTTGCACTGAAAAGCATAAAAGAGATACCCTGTCTTTGTCTTTGCTTTTAAGAGAGGGAGGGAGATACCATGTCTGTCTTTGCTTTTAAGAGAAGAAGATGATAAGGATCCTTTTTTGGTTGTTATCTTTCATCACTTTTTGGTGAAGTACCAAGTACTGGTGGTTTGTTAGTGAAAGAGGGGACAAAGAAGCAAACTTAATCCAAGTTGACTTTAGAGTGAGTTGGGACTGAAAATTGAGCCATTTTGATTCTTTGTGCTCTTTTTTGTCACTCAACTGCATTATAGCCAGTGTTAGATGGAAAAGAGGCTCCAGAACTACAATGAGGAGATGATGAAGTATCATCCTAGATTAGATCTCCTGAGGAAAAACAAACTCTGGAAATAAATTTCAGATCAGACTTTAAAGATGTTTGCTCAAAAATTTTACTCCAATAGGACTAATCAGCATCCTAGTTGATTGCTTTTGAATAAATGTTATTTGCTCAAAAGAGACAACAATGGAAAGGAATGAATATGGAGGAACTTAGGTTTTGCTTATCTGTTCAGCTAAAGCCTAAAAGGTAGTACACCTTGTTGTCCGGTTGGGGGATTGTTTTCCAGGGGACAGGGATTGATATGCCAATGTGGAAATTTTTCCATCTCACAAGTGAGAAAAGTGGCACTAATAAGTTTTAGCTATCTAACATAGTTTTTGGGTTTACCTTGAGATAATGAGAGGAGAATGCCTTAAGAAAGGTAAATGAGAAAAAGATTATCTTATCCTCAATAGCAGGAAATTTTGCCTAAAGTGCAATAGACAGCTCCGAACCTCTCAGGAGACTTACTATTGCATCTGCTTGCTGAACACTTCCTTTTTCCTTTTTTTTTTTTTTTTTTTAATTTGAAAAGGAAAGGAGATTTGCTTCCCCATATCTGCAAGCATATCTGCACCTATGCACCCACTTTAGGTAACTAAGATCCAATTATGATTGTTCCGGTAACTGCTTGGTTGGTATGGCGGTCTAGGAAGCATGGGTGCGGCAAAATAGCCGCCGTACCCATGTCGGACACGTTTCCTATACGGAAACGCCGGAGACACGATGCAATACGTACACATTGCATGTCTAGCTATTTTCTCTCTCTTTTCTGATTTTCCCGGTGTCGGATACGGCTGGAAAACGGCTGGGGTATGGTTGGGTACTGAATTTTGCTGTTAATGAAACATTGAAATGCCACCGTTTTCTAATTCTTCACACATATGGAACTCAAGCTTCCCTCCCCTTCACGTCCCTCTGTCTTCCCTTTGTTTAAGCCTCTGCCCTCTTCACAAACACAGAACAAAGTTCTTTTCTTTCTATCACGTCCTTCCCCTGCCCTATCGTCTCCTCTGGCTTTGGCTTCGCACCTTTGAATTGCAGCGATAGAGTCGCAATGTTGCACTCTCTCTCGCAGCAGGTTAGTAATATAATTAGTCTTTATTTTTTTTCCTTGTATCTGCACTGCACCTTGAAGAACCAGTCACAGTTAATATGTTAATCTTTTAGGATTTTTGCTGATAATGACTATGCACTAATGATGCTTACTTTTCAAACATAGGTGCTCTTGAGTTATGATTTGTGTTTATATGTTAAATTTATCTTGAGTATTTATGCTTCTATATTAATATTATATTAATTTTATATTTTTTAATATATCGTATCCCAGCCGTATCGTATCCTATATTTTTAAGAATTTATCATATCCCTGTATCCATATCGTATCGTACCAGTGTCCTGTATCGTATCTGTGCTTCCTAGATGGCGGTTGATGTTCTCTGCTCAAGGCCAGGAAGATAATTTCTTGCAACAACATAATTTTAGTAGAAAGAATTAATGCCATCCTTTTTTTACTTAATTGTTTCTTTGAATTGAGGAGCAGATTTTGCTGTTAATTCTCCTTTGGCAGTTGATGCAGCCGTAATGTCCCCAGAGCTTGTAGGGTCCAGTTTATTTATATATTTATTTATTTGAATTTTATCATTCACATTGGTTTCTAACCCACTATGGGTACCGTTTGAAGTTAATATACATTCTCAGAAGCCATCTTTGACAGAAAATTTCAACCTATTGCTTCTCCAAGCGGTAACCTAGCATTGTAAAGCTTATATGTTAAATATTCTCTGAATACCAGTTCTTAATGTATCATATTTGTCTCTGTGTGTAAACTTGTCCATTTTGGGCATGAATGCATCAATATTTTAAAATCCAGCACATGCAACTAGGTCTGTGCCTGCATGTACGTATGTGGTCCCTTGACCACATGGCATTGCCTACATTTGATTACTATGTATATTGTGTAGACATACTGCATGTGGGTCAAGAAAAGAGTTTCATGTTGGACCAGGCATCGGCATAAACAGTGCACTTTGCATTGTGTGGCTGCATAAGTGCCTTAGCATTCTGAGTTGAAAGCACCTGATTCTTATGTAAACCCCTGCATATGATGCAAGTTTGAGTTGATAATAGGTTCGGTGTGGGTGATGGTATTAATAAAGTTAATATTGTTAATTATGTATATCTATTGCCATTAGATTTTAAGTACCAGACAGTAACCACTAATTATTATTACTATTCTTTATGCAAAAATATTACTATTATTAGTGCTATTTTTATTGTATTTAATGCATTTTATTTATTTTAAGTGGTTAAAAATATCAACTACTTCTGTGGCCTGGATACCTCATATGGACTGTTGTCCCTTGATCATCTGCATGTTGCAGAAGCTTGTTAAAACATTGAATCCATGCAAGCATGTATGTGCTTTCTTGTTTGCGAACTTGTGCACCAACTCATCCTGCACTGCCACCTGCATGCATTAGACTTTTAATACTGCAGATGCCATAATAACGAAATGAATGTTTAATATGCCATAAGCTGATGACTTTTACAGGTGTTGATAACTGATGGATTTTTTTTTTTTTTTGATCCTCTGAACAATGAGTGTTGATCATCACTAGCATGCAATGTTTCCCCCTCCTTTTAAAAGATTAGGGAGAATGCTTCGGTCCAAAACTTTCTGATATTCTGCTTCAGCAAGAATTGGTAAAATTCCATGTGATTATAGGTGGATGAAGATGATAAAACAATTACAAGCACTTGGCAGCTGTTATAAATCATCTTCATTTTATTGATTTAAATAATATATTGGATGGGTGGCTTGGTTCCTGATTCGCATTCAGCAGCAAACAATTTTTTTGACTGCCTTATTTACTTTCTTAATCTTTTATAGTGATCCTTTATATTTTTGTGTGTATATGCTTTTAATTCTAAAATCTCTCTTTGACTGATTGTTTAACGATGGCAGGGTTATTTTTATTCTTCAAGTTTTTTTGTTACCAAAATATGGGATTCCACGAAGTTATGTAGAAAATAGACAAAAGAAAGAAAGAATGAAAGTCATGTATGATTTATTAGAAACAAAAGAAGAGAAGAAAAAAGAAAAAAAACAAATAAAGGCCAGTAGAGGGAAAAAATGAGGGGCCTAAAAAAAAAGCAGCAGCTTGGGTGATATCCATCAAGGAACAAAAAGGAAAGAGAAAAGAAAGCATGTATGAAGACCCAAAAAAAAAAAACCTGTCTTAGCTCCCAAAAGAACTAAGAAGAGGGAGGAAAACATGGGTGTGGAAGCAGGAAATGTAGGTATTCGGGATGTGGTACTCTGAAGTCTTGGAAGGACTGAGTAGCCACCCAGAACTTATAATTGTGCAGACGTGCTGAAGTCACTAGCATATTTGGCACAATGACACGACACGATGGGTACATGCATCTTTAGGTGAGTTTGGAATGCCTTTGGGGCATCTAGTTACTTTTGACAAATAATGAGAGGTTCTGGATCTCTTGCTTCTTACCTTGATAGCTTTTGTCAGCCTCTTTCGAAATTGTTTGTTTCATTCTTGCTTATCCTTTATGCTGTTTGCCCATTTTTGTTTTTTTGTTTTTTTTCCTTCAAGTGATATCTGTTGAGGATTTAACTGTCATTTCATTGTCTTCCGATCATCATGGATATTCACTTTATGGAAAGAATGAACCTGATCTATTTGATAGTGCAGTTTTGGTAACTGTATCAAGCTACAGTCCGTCAAAGATTGATGATGCTGTTTTGGTTCAAACTGTTAAGATTTCTATATTGAAGAGGAAAAGAAATTTCATTGTTTTGTTGTATGCATAGTCTATTAATAGCTTTTCATCAGTCTGATTATCAGCATTATGGTGGAGAAGAACATGAGTTCTTTTAATTTTCCCTTTAATTTTAGTAGTTTAGTCTTGTTATGTGCTGCCTTCTCTTCTACTTCATTATCACTAAGTGGTTCCATTTGGTAGCTTTCCAGATCACCATGAATAGCTGTGTTACTCTTGGATTGATCCATGATGTAAGTTGTGGTCATGGTAATCTAACTTATACTTTGGTAGACCTGATATGTTGATGCTTTTATAACATACATGATGTGAAGCTATTTGAAGTGAAAAAGTTGCATAAGAGTGAAATCAAACATCATAAAGAAAATTATAGTAATAAAAAAGACTCTAAATATGATTAGGAATTCTAGTTGAAGTTTGAATTTTCTAAACGTTTTTTTCTCTTAAAAAATGATATTGTTGTAAAATGGAAACTACTAATGAAATGGGGTAGCTTTATTTTGTAGAAGAAGTAGGTTCCAGCTGTTTGGATGGACTAGATCAATCTATGCTCTAGAGGTGGAAGACGAGTAACACAATTTATTGCAAAGGATCTATGAAAATTCTTTCTTAAAGATCTAGAGGAAGTCTGAAATCTAAGAATGAGATGATTCATGGCCTCACTTAGAGTGTAATTGAGACATGGCACTATTATTTGAGTTTATTATATGCCCATGAAGCATCAGCTGTTGTACAGCTTGGAGAATGAAAAGTGGGGCTTCTGTGGACTTGTACAGATGCCAAATCTCTCCGTGTTTATCTCTCTTTTATCTTTTATTTGCTAGAAGTCAGGCAATAAGTGCTGGACGCATAAAATGTATGCTGATTTAAGTTGCCACATGTTACAATGATTTTGACTCTTCAATATTGTGATTATGAATTAATTTCAACCATACAAATAGGAAACCATTTAAAACATATAAGAATATCCTTGTAACAATAAACAGAGGTCTAAAAACAGAAAACATTTAAAATTCTACTATCAACATGCTGAATATATGATGTTTCTGATCACATCAATAATGAATCTTGAAGGTCATAGATTTAAGCAAACACACATTAGAAACTATTTATTTGTTGAGAATGTAATGCAAAAACCATCTAGCATAATACTTGACATATTTTTGTTTTAAATAAAAAATTGTAAAATTTATTTTTTTTATTGAATCCATGTACCATGCCTGATAAAGTCTCCTTGGCATATTTTGTCTTCATGGAACATTCTCTCTTTACTCCAAAATGATCCATCACCCAGATATGATTTATATAGTAAATTAATGGGCAATCATGTGATTTGACCAAAAATGAGTAGTTTGGACTGATATTGAATGGCAATGCCTTTAGATCTAGGGACTAGTTCAAAATTATGCATGACAAAATCAACAACTCTCTTGATGGTGTTCTTCAACCAAGCATATTCTGGGGCTTGATCATAACTGTCACTAACACCCATAAGGTGATCCTGTTATGGTGGTTTAAGGCAAGCCAAGGTACCTTCAGGCTTCAAGATTGTCCACAATGTCTTCTATGTGGAGTGCTCATCTGCAGCTATGAATGTCTTGAGTGCAGTGATGTGCTAGAGCAAACCTCTGGAATCAGTCTAAGTTGAGCTTCTTAAAAGTTAAACCTATGTCAAATCCTACAATCTTTGATGACATCTTATATCCGAAGTCGTTGAGTGCATATAGAAGGAACAATTTATAAATGGCCTTCCAAATTGATGAAGTCACTGACTTTTTCAGGTGCAATAAAATTGACAGACAAAGAATAGCATATATAAGACCACCATCAAGCCTTGTCCTAACTATCTGAGGTTGGCTTTACACGTCTCCTTTATTGGGTGTTCTTATTTAGGTCTATGCCTTGTGTTCTTATCTACTGCAACTTCTAGCGATGACAAGGGGGGCCCTAACAGTTATGAAAATCAAATTTGGTTTTATTTCATAGTTTGATTTTCAATTATGACCAGCTATCAACCTAACAACCACCTCCACCTTTTTCATATACGCTTGGAGACTGGTGGTGGTGGTGTTTGGCACCTTCATAGGGGGGTTAAATGCTATTTAAACTTGTATTATTACACTATACTTATGTTCAAACCTAAACATGGATTTGCCGATCCTATTCCATTTGCATTTTGTTTTTTTCATGTGCATTAAAATTTCAGGGCAGGAACATATCAGGTAATATGGCATTAATTATACTATACGTGTTTCCAGATAGTTTTGTCACCCATATATCACTTTTGACTTTAGAATGTGAACAGAATATGGTCTTTTTCCTTGGATTCTCATGTGAACTAGGTTGAAAATTGCCATTTGTACAGAAGGGTCCTTTTGCTTTTTGGCCTTGTCAGTTTTCCGGAGGGGGGTGAGCAGGGCAGGAAGGTACTACGAGCAACAGACCAGGTCGAGAAAGGGTCATGATTTGGATATGCACAAAAAATTATAAGGAGAAATGTAGATAAAATCAATATTTAGAGTTCATGACAGGATTTTCTTGTGGTGTACCATGTTACATGGGTTCAAGTACCGGTGTTGGATAAAGGGGATTGGACAAGGGTCCAGTCATTGTATCCCAAAACCAAGGACATGAGGACTATACCAAAAAAGGGATCTAAAACTGGGTGTTAGTACATTGACACGTTATACATCATCTAGTTTTGTCCAAAGTTGGAGGCCTTTGATGGACCAACTCGAGCCCAACATGGAAGGTGCCTAGGCATGAAGGCTCGGGGCAGATCTGACTATCAGTTGAATGATTAATGCTCAGCCATGTTTTATTTAACCTCTAGTCATTGGTGGGGACTTTGTACATTCTCTAATAAACTATCTGCACGGGATGTGCTTGAAGCCTGATTAAATTGACCCTAACAATGAAGCCCTTTGTCTCATCGCTCTTGATGCCAAACATGATGCAGCCTCCATCACCTGCCCCAGTTACCTCCATCTGCTGCATGCTATATCCATCCACCACGGAACCCACCTGCCTAACCCATTCCACCAGCGTCCCACCTCATCTCTCAGGTTGGTGCACCGCCAAGGTAACCCTTTCCTGATCCTCTCTTTCTTTCTTGTTTCTTCAAGACCTTATCCTCCACCGCCGCTATCTCTGCTTCCCAGTCTTAGAAGAATGTGAGTTTAGGTGATGCATCGGACTCTGTTCATGTACCTGTGATGTGTCGTGTCACGTGGACACAGGTACTTCGGTGCAAGGTGCTAAGTCTATTGTAGGTGCTGTCCTCAAAAACTTCATCCAAACAGATCTCAGGTAAATGTTATTATGTTAGAACAAGAATACTATAGGAAGAAACTGAAGTGTAAAAAACTCTATAATCTTTTTGTTATAATGGGCTCTTTGCTGTTATGAGTCAGTTCAAGCGAAACTCGAAACAATCCTCAGGTTCAGATTGTTAGGTGAAATGAAAATGTTGCATTCTCAGTTTTAAATTGGCGGCTCAAACATGAAACTATGGGTGCATCTTTTTCATTTCCTGTTATTACCTAACTAGTCATAATTTTATGTTGATTTTAGCTGTAAATGTGACATGCACACCGCTGAAATTGTTAGCTGTCATCAAATGATCCTTTGAACAGCACCTGCTTTGCTCATGTCACCACAGGTGGATTATGCATGCACCCCTGAAGAAGTGCAGCAGCATTTCCAATCTTGTGGAACAGTAAACAGGGTGACAATTCTGACTGACAAGTTTGGCCAGCCCAAAGGTTTTGCTTATGTGGAATTTTTGGAAGTTGAGGCTGTACAAGAGGCTCTCCTCTTGAATGAATCTGAATTACATGGTCGCCAACTGAAGGTGTTTTTGTGATGCAAGCTTTCGCCCCGTTCATCATTATTTTGATTTCCTTTGCTTGCATCTCTCCTGCCTTTAAATGGAGATGCTGCTCTGCAGGTATGTGCCAAACGAACTAATATCCCTGGAATGAAGCAGTACCGCCCACGGCGGTTCAATCCATACTCGGGCTACCGATTCAGGAGGCCATATATGCCACCATATTTTTACTCTCCCTATGGATATGGGTTAGTTACATGTTCCTGGATCGTTTTTAGTTGACCATTTTATTGTTTCAAGCCTATCGGCGACAAACCCTTTTGCCCTTTTTGCAGGAAAGTTCCCAGATTCAGAAGGCCAATGCGCTATAGGCCTTACTACTAAATGATCAAAAGCTCTGCTAGGTAATATGACTGTTATTCTAGCCTGAAGTTGGGAGTCTGTCCCGAAGTGTCCTATGCAAGTGGCACTGGTCCGCTTTATATCATTACTTCTCTGCTTTTCTTATGAGCTTTGATGAATGGTGAGGAGCTTCCTGTGACTGCTGTTTATTTCATGCTGGATACTTTATTTTAGAGTTACAACTTTCTATATCTTCGCCGGAAATATAACACTTTTAAGTATCTTACAATTATGCACTTGTGCTGGTTGGTCCACCAGCAAGTTCAGCTCTGATGATTCCAGTGTTCTTTGGCTGGAGTAGTTACTTGGTCTTCCTTCCAGAAGCATATTGCAATCCATTTTCGTCTTTAATGTTTTTGTGCTTTTGTGTCTCTTTGGCTTTTGCTTAGGTGCGATAATTTTTGTGATGTTCTCTTTCTGGGTAAGCAACAGGCCTTTTGAATTGCCTATGGTGAGGAAGCGAAGGAACTTCCTAATTGATTCCTCATTCTCAAGACTATAAAATACATCAGGTTCTGACATGATGATACCCAATGTTGTGATGGGGTTGGATTGACAGGGCTTCCAAACTCCTCCTATGATCTCTCATGTGATATAATTTCCTTTGTTAAAATGCTTTTCTCGTCTGTGTGGGATCCATTGTGCATTGAAGTTGATAGACCATCTTCAAAAGAGAAGCTAGTTAATAGATTGTTGGAAAAGAGCTGGTATTGGATGGAATGAAGAGAAGGAAGAAAGAGTTCTGCCAAAGAATAAAAAGAAAGAAGAAAAAAAACAGAGAATACAATAGAAGCATTTATGTGGGAGCAGAAAGAATCTACATCATTCGTGGATGCAAAAAAAAGAACCAGGCGATGGATGATGATATGTTACTGTTTTTTTAGCTTCAAAAAAATTAATGGCTAATTGTGAGGTAGGGGTACGTTTAGGTGCCAGGAGTTACTTGCACTCCAACATGAATGCCTTCAAAGTTTCATATGGTGCCTACTCTAGCGGAACGCGCTTGTCTTGCTGATGTTGCAAGCTTTACAATTTCTCAAGTGTTAAATTTCTTACGTTCCTCACAAATTAGAAGTGTCAGCTATATTCTTTTTTCCTGTGCTTGTAGCATTCCTTTCCTTTAACCAGGAAAATTTATTGAATCCCAAATTTCTAAATATGTTTCTTCACTTCTTCAGCCATCCTTTCTTTTACTTCAAAAATCCTTGCAAACACATGCACATGCGAACAACCCTGATAAGAATTTAAGGACAGGTGCCTGATAGATGGTTATGATCGATGATTTGCCATTGATGAATAAATATACTCTAAGAGATAATGGGGGAAAAGAACAAGAGGACTTGTAAAGGCATTGAACTCTTATTTTAGGAGTGAACTGAATAGAAATCTAAAATAAAACGTGCTAGCCTAATTCAGGATTCATTCTTTTTGGACTCGGGCCCAAGCTCCTACTAATTTATTTTGTGTCAAACCAAACTTGAGTTGTGAATCATCTATATTTGACCTCTTATTAATACACAGATATTTGGTGTCAATGCATGGCTCCACTTCCATATTTGGTTCACCTATATTTGACCTCTTATCAATGTATAGATATTTAGTCTCTTCTTACCTAGCATGAAATTTGAAATGCTTTTCTTGTAATAACTGATCTAGATTAAATGGTATGTAATTTTAAATGCTTCTTTTATAATAGTTGGTCTAGACTACAATGGTATGTAATTTGAAATGCTCCTCTTGTAATAGCTGGTCTAGACTACAATTATAATCTATATATTCCTATTGAAGGACAATGAAATAAAATGAGAAAATAAATTATCCTTAATATGGTATCAGAATCTTGAAGCTTCAATGAGCATCCCTTCTTCTTTCTTCGATGCTCTCTCATGGTCATCGATTCATTTATCTCCGCCTCCTCCAGTCCCTCTCCTTATCCACCAAATACAACGACCCTTCTCATCTTTCCATCGGTGCAGCATTTTCTATTCATCAAATTGAATGCGTCCAATTTTCTGATCTGGAGAAAATAAATTATTCCTTTCTTAAAGGGTCAGGGTCTATTTGGATTTTTCGATGGCTCTCATCCACAGCTCACTGATTCTGTTACCGCTTCTGTCTGACAACAACAAGATGCCTAACTTGTAAGTTTTCTTGTTGCTTCATTATCTGAAGACTTGGTTCCTCTTCTTCTTGACAAAAAGACCAGCTATAAGTATCGGAGCACTCTTCATGAAGTTTTTGATTCAGCATCTCTCATCCGACTCATGTCTCTCCATCTAAAGTTACAGAATCTTCATCAAAAATCAGATGAGACAATCACCTCTCTTCTCTGACATGCAAAAGCTGTGACTGATGAACTTGTTGCATCTATAATGCTCTTAAGCTAACTGAATTTAATCTTCATGTGCTACATGCTCTATATGATGATCTGTAAGATGTGGTCTCTGACATCTCAATCGCGACACCCCTCCAACGTATACTAAACTTCATGGGCTCTTACTTAGCCATAAAAATATGCGGGCATTCAAAAAATTAACCATTGCTAATACCAGCCCTTCTACTAATCCAACCGTCAATACTGTTCAGCGGTCCCCCCATTCTTGTAGTAACCCTAGGTCCTCTATTGGTCGTGGCTTTACTCGAGGGTTGTGCGGGGCGTGGCCAATTTGATCGAGGTCGTTATCATTTTGGTCCTCCAGATGGCCATAGTTCTTAATGGTGTTTCTTTTACAATCATAGCAACTACTCTAATGCAAACTGCTTCTATCGCCCTCAGCAACCCTACCCACACTTTTTCTCTCCACAATCCAATATCAATTTCTCATATTCACCATATCCAAATCCAAATCGATCTTACCATTATCCTAATCAATCACTTCTCTCTATCCTTCACCCTTCCACTACCCTCACTTGATATCCCGATACAGGCGCATCTCACCATGTCACTCCTGACATTTATTCTATACCCTCTTATGATGAATATACTAGTTCTAATCAGGTGTATGCCGGTAATAGTAAGGGGTTATACATATTATATATTGATCATAGTTCTCTTTTCTCTTCTCACTCTTCTCTTTCATTTCAGTTACCTAACATCTTACATGTCTTTTCTATTTTCAAAAATTTACTTTCCGTACAACAGTTTACAAAAGATAATAATATCTTTTTTAAATTTCATCCATCTTATTTTTTTGTGAAAGATCGAACCATCAAGTCTACAGTGTTATTCGGTCCGAATAAAGGAGGATTATACACTCTCCATTTCAGTCCTTCTCCTTTGTCTGCATTTGTTCATGTAGCTGAGAACATCATTCTTGATGGCTGGCACAACCGTTTGAGCCATCCCTATTATCGCTTGCTTCGCTCTATGATGAAAATCAATAATTTTTCCTACAAATCTATACATCTTCATCCTCTTTGTCCCTCATGTCGGTTAAGCAACTCTAGTAAGTTGTATTTGTCTCTATCCCATCGTCGCAGTCAGTTTTTCTTAAACCTTATTTATAGTGATGTTTGGGGTTCTTCCCCTACTCCATCTTTGTTAGGACACCGCTACTATGTAATTTTTGTTGACGATCATAGTAAATTTTTTTGGTTTTATCTATTGATGCGCAAATCTGATGTGTTTTTTATTTTTTTACAATTTCAAGCTTTGGTTGAACGGCAGTTCTCTCGCACTATCAAATCCATCCAAACTAACTGGGGAAGGAAGTTTCGGTCTCTTTTTTATTTTTTTAGTAAAATTGGTATTATCTATCGTATGGCTGCTCCTCACATCCATGAGCAGCAAGAGACTGTCGAACGCTATCACCATCATATTACGGAGATCGGCCTCTCCCTTCTTGCTCATGGGTCTATGCCCCTATTGTACTGGCACTATATTTTTGAAACGGCTGTCTTTCTCATTAATAAAATGCCATCCAAAGTAACTAGTGGCGTGTCTCCCTTTGAACTTGTTTACAATAAACCACCATCCTATACTTTCCTATAAATTTTTGGACGTCTATGCTATCCCTATCTTCATCCTTATAATCGTCACAAAATAGAATATCAATCTCAACCATATGTGTTTCTCAGCTATAGTCCCTCTCACAGTGCCTATCAGTGTCTCGATTTGATAACAAATCGTACATATATCGCTAGGCATATTCACTTCGACAAATCTACTTTTTCTTTTCAATCTCACTCTCTATTGAATCCTTCACCGCAACCACTCCCCCTTCCTCTTCTCGAGGTGTTACATCTTTTCGGCCTCTATAAAAAGCCACCCCACCACTATCGTCCATTCCTCCATCAGTTCTCCATTCCCCTTTACCCTGTCTATCCACCACATCATTGGTAGCATCTCCTATGTTTTGGTCTGCCTTAATGTCACTTTGTCTCTCTAGTATTAACAAATCTGCATCTGTTCAGAACAAATTACTTACTGACTTTTATCGTAACCCTTTATCAGTAACATCCTTCCTACACTTTTTCCAACAATTGATTTTCAGCTAGACATGCCCTCCTCTAACCCACCTGCTCAACCCATCCGTACTCATCCCATGGTGCTTCGACCCCATCCAACCAAGCCATCCACCCTCACAACCATTATCCTCACCAAAGAACCTATTTGTTTTACACAGGCATCTAAACATCCTGAGTGGCGTGCTGCAATAACTGAGAAATTTAATGCTCTAGTTTTGCAACGGTATGTGGTCTCTCGTACCACATTCATCTTACCAAAAAAATTTGATTGGATATAAATGGATGTATAGAATCAAGTGAAAGGCTAATGGCTCTCTCAAGCGCTACAAAGCGCACTTAGTGGCTAAGGATTTCCACCAATAACTTGACCTCGACTACAACAAGATATTCAGTTCGATAATCAAGCTTACCATAATTCAGTCTGTTTTAAATCTCACAATCTCTCAGGGTTGGTCTATCTGACAATTAGATGTTTACAATATATTTCTATATGACAATCTGACAGAGGAAGTCTACATGTCCCAACATCAAGTTTTGAAGACCACGATCATCCAAATTATGTCTGTCATCTCCACAAATCTCTATACAGGTTAAAATAAGCACCCCATGCTCGGTTTCATCGTCTGTCCCAATTCCTTCTCGGACTGGAGTTTGTTGCCAGCAAAATTTATCCTTCATTATTTATTTTGAGGATGATCTCTCATATGATCTATGTGCTCATCTATGTTGATGATATTTTGATAACTAGCAGTGACTCCAATCAAGTCTCTCTACTCCTTCATCAGCTAGCTACAGAATTCTTCATTAAGGATATTGATGATCTCCATTTTTTCTTAGGAATTGAAGCTATTCGAAACTCTACCGATTTATTATTATCTCAAGCTTGCTAAGAGATCTACTTTCCAAAGCAGGCATGGTTGATTGTAAACTTGTTCAGACCCCAATGGCTATATCTTAAGATTCTGATTTAGGGGGTGCTCCCCATCCGAACCACACACAATATCACTCTATTGTTGGAGCTCTTCAGTGTTGTTACTTTGACACGTCTTGACATTTTTTTTGCAGTAAATAAAGTATGTCAGTTTATACAATCTCTCAGTGCTGATCACTGGGTTATAGTCAAGTGCATCTTACGATATCTTAAAGCAATAGCTGATCATGGGTTACAGATTAGCCGATCGACCTCTCACTCTCTCCAAGCTTTCTCCAATGTAGATTGGATAGATAGTGGGACTGATCGGCGCTCCACTGGGGGCTATGCAAATTTTTTTGACCCCAACCTCATTTCTTGGGCATCTCACAAACAGAAGACAGTTGCTCACTCGTCTGCAGAATCTGAATACAAGGCCTTAACTGATAAATCAGCTGAACTAATCTAGCTTGAATCTTTGTTTCAGGAACTTGGCCATCGTTTACATGACCCCCCAATTCTATAGTGCAATAATATTGGGACCACTTATCTCTCGACTAATTCTATTTTTTATGCTCGTACGAAACATGTTGAGATTGATTTTTATTTTATTTGTGAACGTATTGCACGACATCAACTATCTATTAGTTCATTTCCACCCAAGATCAGCTTATCAATATTCTCACCAATCCTTTGGGTACCTCACATTTCAGGTTCTTATAGGACAAGCTGAAGATTCGTGGTCCCGAATCTCTAACTTGAGGAGGTGTGTCAATGCACAGCTCAACTTTCATATTTTGTTCATCTATATTTGGCCTCTTATCAATGTACAGATATTTGGTATCAATGTACAGCTCAGCTTCCATATTTGGTTTGCCTATATCTGGCCTCTTGTCAATGCACAAATATTTGACCTCTTGTAATAGCTGGCCTAGACTACAATGGCATGTAATTTGAAATGCTTCTCTTATAATAGCTGGCTTAAACTATAATCGCATGTAATTTGAAATGCTTCTCTTGTGATAATTAGCCTAGACTACAATTGTAATCTATATATTCCTATTAGAGGACAATGAAATGAAATGAAAAAAGAAATTATTCTTAACAAAATTCATTTAGCAGTTGGCAAAATATGGTATGATGGATGTTTGTTTATAATCAGGATCTAGAATAAAATAATACAATTAAAGTGAAGCTATGAAATACACGTATAATCGGAGTTCAAACATGGGCATTTTCAATTTTGGCAAGCTTTTAAAGTTCAGGGATCAAAAAATTCATACCTATATATATTTATGGATAGATAGATGTATGCAGCATACATTGACTGAATCATAAACGTTTTAAGCCAAAAACGAGCAATCTCATGAGCAGCTGCTTATTTGGCAATCCTAAGTTGTAAGGATCATCATTTTTTCTTCAAAGCTTTCATAGTGGGGTTTTTCCCTATATTAGAAATAGGCAAATCAAGGAGAGAAGGGGAAGTTTATCTATCTTTTTGGTTGACTGGCATTTTATATTCTCTTTTGATTAAAAATTTTAGACACAAGTCTTGATTTTGATGACCATTTTATTCTTGTATATAATATGTATGTTTGTTTACATAAATATACATGAACATATGCAAGTAGAGTGAAAATGGATCGAATAATATTTATCTAGACCTGTTTTCGTATGCAAATATATCTGAATATGAATAGAATTTGAGCAATCAATTAATATCCATATGCATCAAAGAAAAATGGACATAGACAGGCAACTACCCAATCTATATCATTCGAATATCTGGTTCTAATTGTAATCCTATTTAATTTTATATAATGTTCATAAATTTTTAACAAAAATAAATGATCATATTAACATGCTATTAACAAAGGGATAATCTATGTCACAACAATATTTCATTTTAGAATAATTACAGTTCCACCTGTAGTTAGGCCCGATTTCACTAAACTTTTTGTGGTTTGAGAAATAGCATTTAATCCATCTGTGATCAAATCAGTCAGACACAATTTTGCTCTATCATCCACCTGTATGGTAAAATAGATTCAAAAATTTTTCTAAAGCCCTATTACGTAGGAGGAAGAGGGAGGGGAATCACGGTCGATGAGGTAGTAGGGCAAGGAACAGGCAGAGATCTAGGAGGCAAAGGAGAGAGGCCTGTCGCCAAGCATGAGGAGCCCCGCGGTGCCAACGAAGAGATCCTCATTGTTGTAGCCACATCCAAAGGCGATGTTGCCCTAGCTGGTCCGAAAGATGATTGGTCCTTGGATGCCCTCCATCGATGTTGCGAACTTCTCCTCCGCCACATGCTTTAGATATAAGCATTTGATGCTGTGGGCAGTGAGGGCAATTTTCTCCAATAAACTAGCCTAATTCCCATACCCTTAAATACATTTTATCATGCAAGTGGATAACGGAGCAAGACTATGTCTGATGGATCTAAGCATAGATGGTTAAGTGCTACACTTCAAACCATGGAAAACTTAGTAAAATTGGTCCTAATCTCAGATGAGAAAACTGTAATTATCACTTTTATTTTTTAGCATAACATCCTGTGAAAAGGAGCTTGTTACCCCTTGGATGTTTGGCTTCCTGATCCTTGTCGTATCCCTCATTGGAAATAGGTGTGGGGGTCAGTTGTTTCTGAATCCAGCCATTCCAAAACTAGGGAATCTGTAGTTTTTTCTGAACAAAGACTTCTAGTTCGAAGCAGACATTAATTAGAGCGTTTTTGAAGAAAAAATAGTTGAATTTTTGTGCAAAACCTCTGAATTCCTTGCACCATGAAATTTTGGGATTGTAGCATTGAAATTTTTAGGAATATTCGGATTTGAAAATATTCTATATATTGCTTATGTTCTATATATAAAAAGTTTTCTCTACCATTTTGTAGAAGATAATTGGTGCAACTAATAAGAATTGATAAGTCGATGCAGTCTGCAAAATCTGATTGAATATTAAGCTGTCAAGTCACAAACATGTAGGTTAACATTAGGGGTGGCAAACGAATTGGGTCGAAATAGATCAGATCAGGTATATAGTAAATTAAAACTCTACCTATCAATTAAACGGGCTGAAAATCTACTTTCAAATCTGATTATTTTATTAAATAAATAAATTAATTTGATTTACAGCAAGTTGAAATAAGATAAATGGATTAAACGGTTAAAAATTGCCATCCTTAGGCTTAGAGGCTTCTTTGCTGTGCACTTCCTGCAGGCTTCACGGATATCACTGCTGTAGGAAAGGGGACCTGGCGTCCAAATATTTTCTTGTACGACGTACTCCATTGTGATAGGCAATCCAGTTTTTTTTTCATTAAAGAAATTAATTATTTTTTTTGGAAACAGGATTGGCTACCAACTATATTTATAGCTTGGCTTCTTCCGGAACCCAGTCGGCTACCACACACCAATCCCCCACTATTGTCGCTCCAACTAATGATTTCTTAGTCTCCTGTTTACGAATAGATGTCTATCTACCCGCAAGGCCAAGTTGTCGTCTTAAGCTAGTTTAGGACCCACATTTGCCAAAGGAAGTGGCGCAAGAATCTCCCACCAACCTGTCTGCCTTCAATGGACCATCACTTGGTGGAGAAACAGAGGAACGTATAAAGAGGGACAGCGCACCAAATGCTTGACTATTTCGTTGGTTGAAGGAAATAAGAAAGCGATCTCGTGTTGGCAAACGAAAGCCGCCAGCATGATGGTATATGCTAGCTGAATCTAAAGAATTTTTTTTTATTTACTGGGAGTTTTGAGTCAAGCCATTGGCATCAAGTGGTCATCTATGATATAATCGTATAAGACTGAAAGCGGATCGAATACAGATCGCATTTCAGGATATCCATATTTATTTTGAATGATGAATAAAAATATAGGTACAGATTTTATTTTGATGTATAATTTTATATTTATATTTATTTTAAATAGATATAAATATAATTAAAATATTAAAAATATGGATATAATTATAAATATAAATTAGATAATTAGATTTTATGACTATCGAATCAAAAATATCATTAAATAAATGATAATTCAAATTAATAACATATCCATATAATTATATATTTTTTAAAAAAATAATAAATATTATATAAATTATATAGAATTACAAATAAATTTGAATATTCAAAATAGCTCTCTTTTCATATTTATATATTTTTTTTATGAATATAAATATAAATATTAATCGAATTCTCAAATTTTTATCTATATTCGAATTGATTTGGATATGAAAATAAATCTAAATGGATATTATCCATATCACCTTTCACCCCTACAAGCATGGCCGTATTATAATGATGGGAAGAAGAGGCAGGACGTTATAATTTTATTAGAAGAAAAGAGTGCGACACCTCTTGTTAATGATTTTTATTTTATAATGCAAAGAACCAATTGGTTGTGACCGATAACACAAATGCATTTCAAAAGACAACAAACACAAGTATCAAGCCATCTGATCTACTTCAATTTGCATGTGTCGGTATGGAGATAGATGACCATAATGGCATCATTCCTCGCCCAAAAGAACTTTATGCACCAAGATCAAACTATGGGGCCGTTTGATTAAGGGTAATCTGACATTGAAAAATGATTATCATATCAGATTATCATATTTGATATATAAAAAAAAAGAGATGATAAAAAAGTTGGTGGACCCATATTTATCTTTTTGGAGAGAGAAGATAAAACAAATACCATAGAAGTTGATATTTGATAAATTTTCAAATGACGGTAATCCATATTTGACAAAAATACCTCCAATAAAGCTATATATATGTAATTATTGAATTTATTCTAATATCATTCTAAATTCATCCAATAAAATTTTTTTCTAAAAAAATTAAGATAGAGATGATATAATTTAAAAGACTATATGATTATAATCATTACATAAAAATTAATTGAAGATGATAATATTATTTTAATATTAAAAAATTATTTTATGTTGAAAAATATATTTGTACATTTGATCATATTTCTATATAGATTTATCTTCAATCAAACATAGTAATTTTTTTTCAGTATTATTTTTCGTAGTAATTTTTCTACCGACCAAATATAATAAAAAATATTTTATTTTATAATTATTTTTTTAAATAAATAATTTTTAAGAATTATCAGATTACCTCATAACCTGACATCTCCCAACTAAACCAACCCTATGAGTTGCCTTGCTTTTCATCCATATACCATAACCTTCTTTACTCATCTTAAATAGAGAAAACCACTAAGAAGCTCAAATTTGAGATACTTGGACCATAAAAGGGCCCAAATTAGGAAGAATAAGGGTCCCTAAGGTTTCAATTCAGCTAAAAAGCACCATACTTTCCCCCACTTCATGAAGAGGACCAAGAGGCAATCAGGAGTGCCAATAGTAATACGTTACAAAAGAAATAGATGATTACCAAACCAATCCAATTGCAGGGAAGCATTTTACAAATTGAAGGGTTTGACAGTCTTTCACTCAGCACCAAACATACAACATACAATCCCCATTGACTAAGCCTCCTACCCCTTTATTCTTATCTCAAATACCAAACACAATTGTTTCTTAGCATATTACTTTATGTTACAAAAAAAACAAAACCAGTAAGCTACCAGCAAATATACTAAAAAACTAAAACCAGCTAGCTACCGGCATATATACTATATAGTTCTTAAGCTCGCACTTATATAATAAGAGCTCGGACCAAGGAAAAGAATGAGACTGGATCGCGTCCATTCAGAGCCCCAGGGAGGGCAAGGATCCCAGGTGACTGTGCTGGTTGAGGGGCCGTGATGCGATCCTCCTCCTCCTCAGTCGCTCGGCGATGATGAAGGCCAGTTCAAGAGACTGGGAGGCATTCAGCCTTGGGTCACAGTGGGTGTGGTAGCGCGAGCTCAAGTCATCAAAGGTCACAGTTCTCGATCCTCCGAGGCATTCCGTCACATTTTGCCCGGTCATCTCCAGATGCACACCTCCCGGATGGCTCCCTTCTTGCTCGTGGACATCGAAAAATGCCCGCACCTCGGCCTAATGATCAAGCAAACCAAGTAACTATTACTAATGCAGCAGATAAAATATTCAAGAAAATGTAATGGAAATCCTAAAAGAAGCTGCATCTAATACACTTTCAACTGAATGATTTAACAAGCTATACATTGACCAGGTAAATGTTTGACGAAGCTAGTGGGAAGTTTCTCAGCTTTCAACTAAGGAAGTACCATTTGGGCAGAGAACTCGGTCAAAACACCCACCAAACAATAGTTAGACGTGTCCTGGATATTTCCTGGAATAAACCAAACCACCACCAAACACCTGAAAGGTACCCCATGCGTTTGACTAGCGTCTTTCCTAACCTACCGTAATCTAAACCACTCCTACTAGCTAAGATTGTTAGCATGTACCACAGATAAATCCCAAGATCCCAACCAAAAATAGATGGTCGAGAACAAATGCATCACTTGCTTCAGTGGTGGAACCAGGGGCAATACCCATTGAATTTATTGATATGGTAGGCCAGAATCATTGATGCTTCACTAGTTTGTTCAATGCACCAGACATCAACTAGTTCTATATGTGGTCTACAGAGGCACAAAACCAGACTTTTGAGGCACAGACAAGGCAGAGTAAGAGATCATGAGCATATACCAGAATTGAATCGAAGGGGCGAGTCTTGAGGCCACATGGAGCCTTGATGGTGTTCCCGTGCATCGGATCGCTGACCCACGTGACAATCTGCCCAGCTCCACGGACAGCCCGGATCAAATGTGGCAGCTTCACCCTCATGTTCTCGGCCCCCATTCTTGTGATCACAGTGATCCTCCCTGGCTTGTTCTGGGGGTTCAAAATCTCGATCAGCTTCACAAGCTCGTTCGGGTCCATTTTGTTGCTCACCTGAGTCAATCCATCAAACACCAATTCAGTCCCCATATACAAGATAAGCCTAAATTACATGGAAATTGCGATTCATCTGTAAGAAATTTCTCACCTTGATGCCTAGGGGATTGGCGACGCCTCGGAGGAACTCGACGTGAGCACCATCGAGCTGGCGGGTGCGTTCGCCGACCCAAAGGAAGTGAGCAGAGCAATCATAGAAGAGGCCAGAAGTGGAGTCCTCACGAGTGAGGGCCTGCTCGTAGGGAAGCAGGAGGCACTCATGGGAGGTCCAGAACTCGGTGGTGGTCATGATGGGGTGGTCTACGGTGAGCCCGGCGGCAGCCATGAACCCCAGAGCCTCATCCACCCTGTGGGCCAACTCCCTATACCTGTTCCCTCCCAAATGGGCAAAACAATAAACATCATCACCGTGTGAGTTTCGACCCGGCTTAATTCCAGCTCGGGAACCGAGCACATGCATCAAAGAGGACATTTTTGAAAATTTTTCTTCACACATAAACATCGGATTGAATCACAGAAAACAAATCTAAGAATATTCGAGAAACAAACAATATGTTCGAGAAAATCCTGCAATCTCTAATCATTTCTCGATTGATTGAATGAAAATTAAAGAAATTAAGCTCGATATCAATTACAAATTTCTATTTTTCCATAACTATCTAATAAATATCTCAGAGAACCAGTTCATAATTATGGGAGAAATAGGCCAAAATAGATTTCATTCTACAAAATGTGGCGAAAACTGATCGAAAAGGACTGATATGACGTGTAAAGATACAAACTTTTCAATATAAAAGCGGAATAACATGAAAAAAAATCTAAACTTTTTTGAATAAAAACAGTAGAAAGGACAACGATTCAACGTTTTGCTCAAAACCAAGGAAAGGTTCCAACTTTTTCACTAAAACTAGCTGAAAAAACATGGGAAAAAAAAAACCAAACCTTTTCGACAAGAATGGCAGAAAATAATGGAAAAACCCTAACTTTTAGAGTAGAAACGGAGGAAGAAGGGCAAGAAAATTAAAGGAAATCAGAGCCATGGGGGTTCGTACCTGTCGCCCTGCTCGCTGTGCTCCGTGAAATCGAGGTTCCACTGGGTGACGCGCTGCATGGCGGCGTATCCACCGGTGGCGAAGGCCCGGAGGAGGTTGAGCGTCGCCGCCGCCTGGCAGTAAGCCCTGATCATCCTCTGCGGATCCGGTATCCTCGACTTCTCGTTAAACGCGTCGCCATTGATGTTGTCCCCCCGGTAGCTCGGGAGCTTCACCCCGTCCTTCTCCTCGAACGGCTCCGACCTCGGCTTCGCGAACTGTCCCGCCATCCTCCCCACCTAAAAAAGAAAAAAAAAAACACCGGAATCCATCGATTTCGCTTGATTAGCTCTGGATTTGCGGAGATCAGAGGCCAACGTTTCAGATCTAGGGTTTGGTGTTACCTTGACGACGGGCATCTGACCGCCGAACATGAGCACGGCGCCCATCTGGAGGAGGATACGGAAGGTATCACGGATGTTGTTGGCGTTGAACTCCTTGAAGCTCTCGGCGCAGTCGCCGCCCTGGAGGAGAAAGGCCTTGCCGAGGGCGGCCTCTGCGAGGCGCTCCTCCAGGTGCCGGGCCTCGCCGGCGAACACGATCGGCGGGAAGTTCTCGATCGTCCGGAGCACCGACTCTAGCTCCTCCTTGTTCGGGTACTCCGGTAGCTGCAGCGCCTTCTTCGTCCGCCAGCTGTCCACCGCCCACTTCCCTGGCCGCGCCGGCACAGCAGCCTTCTGCTTGTCGGCGACGGCGGGGTTCTTGGCGGGTTCCGCCGCGTGGACGGCGGAGATTGTCCGGGCGGAGGGCCGCGGCCCGGCAGCGCGGAGGAGGGAGGGAACGTGGAGTTGGTGCCGGCCGCTGCGGCCGGAAGGCGGGAGGAGGGATTTGGTAGACAGGGAGGAGGAGGAGGAGCCGGCGGCGAGGGCCATTATGGGAACCAGGAAAATTTGCTCTCTCGGTCCTTTTTTGGGAGAAGTGATTCGAGAGCTGTTTTCTCTAGAGAGAGATGAGAGCCCTAGGGAGGGATGGGGAAGGGTGGGGGGAATTTATAGGGTCGGAGAGGGAAAAGTCGCTCGCGGTGGCCGCGGGGTTTGGTGAGCGAGGCGGCGGTTGTTGAGGAAGGGCATTCCGGTAAAAAAACGCAAAAAAATTATTAATTGACGTTTTCTTTTCTTTTTTTTTTTTTTTTTGGTAGAAATTGACGTTTTCTTTTGGCATGTAATGTATAGCGTGTTGTTACAATAACTTTGTTCAGATAAGGCGAAAAGCAATGAGGCAGTGAAATGAGACTCGAACGAGGACTTTCTCGAGGTGGCGCTCTTTTCATCCACAGACTGACGTAGAGCCCACATCTGAGTCACGTTTGAAGTCATTGTTTTGGTCTCCTGACAATATATCGACGGGCTTATACCCCGAGCCGCCGACAATGTTGGAGCCGAGCCGCATGCATTTATTTATTCAATTATTTTTTCTTGACTAGCGTTTCTCACTAATTTCATTTTTCGGATCCTTAAAATAATGGATACAGAGGGTATTTAATTCACGTGCGAAATCGAAATCGAGATGAATTGGATATTTAATTCACGTGCGAAATCGAAATCAAGATGAATTGAAATTGAAATTGCAATAGCCTAATCCTTAGAGCATTTGGTAATGGATAAATCACATTGTTGCTATTTAATTTATTTAAAAAAATCAAAATCAAAAATATTATTTTATAAAAATAATATTTTATTTATTATTAATATTAATAATATTATTATTATTATTTTATTTTTTATAAGATGAAGGAGTGAGGGGGGATTTATTTATTTTTTTTCTTCCATCTTTTTTCCTTTTCTCATGGCATCACCGCGCCTAAACCCCCACCTCCGTCGGTGTGAACCGCAGCTCCTCCGTGCTACCCCCCCGCCCCTTCCCCCTCCCCCCCTCACGCCACCTCCCTGCCCCCCTCGAGCCTCCTCCACTTCTCTACACCCCTCCAACCCCCACCCGTGGCCCGTCACTCCTCCGAGCCACCACCACCACCCCCCGGCCCTCTGTGCCTTATCTACTTCTCCGCGCCACCCACCTCTCCCACCCCCACTGGACTAGTGCCTTCTCCGACCCACCCCGTCAAACCCTTGGTGGGCCGCAACACCCCCATGCCGCGCCCCCACCCCCCGACGGCCCGCGCCTCCTCCAAGCTACCACCATCCCTCCAAATCTCCTGGTGGTCCATGGCTCCTCTACCCTCTTCCCTCACATCCAGCATCGTCGCCTCCTCTCTACTCTCGATCCTACCTCCCCACTCACCTCCTCGACCAAGCCCGATGCCATTCTCGACTTCCTTCGCTGCCACGCCGACCTCTTCATTCCTCAACTTCGCCGCTTCGTCCGCTACTGCCCCTCCATCGTCATCGCCAACATCCTCTCCAACCTCCTCCCCAACCTCTTCCATTCTCTCCCCTAGTCATGGTGCTCGCACCCCACATCCTACGCCCGATGAGTTTTTTTTTTTTTGGACTGGAATGAGATTTTGACTCCTCTGGTCACTGGAATGAGATTTTGACTCCCTTGAGGTAAGGTCAGATTCAGCTACAAAAAAGAATGGATCATTCCCATTCTTCTCTAGAATGAAAATTGGAATGGGATTCTCCCTATCAAACACTTGAAATGTGAGTCATCCATTCCAATTTCCATTTTAGACCTTAATTATCCCAACCAAATATCTCCATAATTTACACGGGGCTATCCATAGGTGGTTGGAAACCAAGTTTGGTGCCCCTATAAATAATAAAACTTTTTCTTGACTCTTTGCTTCTCGTATTTATATTTTGTTTAGAGAACAAGATAAATCCCAACATATTTTCAACTTAAAAATAACTATTCATCTAAGTTTCAAGTAAAAATAGCTATCCATTTGAAATATAAATTAAAAGTAACTACCCATTTTGATTGAAATGACCTTTATATCTTTATATCTTTAAAATATTATAATATTATATTATTATAGTATAGTATTTCTTTACAATAAGATTATATTAGTGTAATATTACTTTATGATATTATATTAATATAGTATTCCTTTACATTAAGATAGTATTATATTATATTAGTATAGTATTTTTTTATAATAATACAGTATTTTTTTATTATATTATATTAGTATAGTATTTTTTTACAATAAAATAGTATTACATTATCATAGTGTAGTATTTTTTTTATTATAGTATTACTTTACAACAATGCAGTATTGCTTTATACTAGTGTAGTATAATTTTATAATAATATAGTATTACTTTATAATAGTGTAGTATTGCTTTATAACTATAAGAATAATTGGGACATTTCACCCCTATTTGAATAATTATTTAAGTTATGTTTCCAATGGATAGCTGTTTTTACTTGAAACTCAAGTGGATAGCTACTTTTAGGTTTAAACTCAAATAAGTAATTTAAACTCAAATGGATAGTTATGTTTCAAATGGATAGCTGCTTTTATTTGAAATTCAAGTAAGTAGCTAGTTTTAGGTTTAAATTCAAATGGTTAGTTTTTTTTAATTTATATTATTTTATTTTTTTATAATTTTTATTTTTTGGTAACTTTTTTTTTGCAGTACATTTGTGAGTTGTCTTCGCTATTTTGCTTGCCGTTCATATTATCTAGGGCTGAAATTAGATCGGCCTGGGCCGAGCCATACCCATGCCCGAGTCCGATCCAGAAAAATTTTGCAAACTTTGGGCCGGCCCGATTATTTTGAAAAAAACATGCTCGAGCCCTATTGGGCCAACCCGAGCCCGCCCTTATCACCTTGCACCTCTTCGACATCGTTGACCCCGACAATGCCCGGCCTCTCGACCTCCTCCCCTGCCTCTTTGTCCTCTCCGACATCGCCGGAGCTCCCACCTCTCCGACATCGCCGACCCCAATGATGCCTCGCCTCCTCGACCTCTTCCCCCACCTCCTCGACCTTGGGATCGATGCCGCTGGAGCTCCCACCTCTCCGACATCACCGACCCCCACGATGCCTAGCCTCTCGACCTCCTCCCCCGCCTCCTCAACCTCGCGATCAATGCCGCCGGAGCTCCCACCTATCCGACATCGCCGACCCCGACAATGCCCAGCCTCTGGACCTCCTCCCCCACCTCCTCGACCTTGCGATTGATGCTGCCAGAGAAGAATCCATCGTCCCGATCCTTGAGAGATTCCTCGCCACTGATTGGTCCAAGGCCCTGTTGGTAAAGATCGTCTCCCTCCTCTGTGATTTTTCGGCACTTTCTAGGGTTAGTGTTCTGGATTTCGTTGAGAAGGTGTTTGGTGGAATGAAGGCGGTGGACCTCCAGGACCTATCATCCTGTGTCTACTAGCTCCCTCTCCTCGCTTCCAAGGGGATCAACAAAAGGGCGGTGATTGGAGGGATTTTAGGGATTTTTTAGGGTCCCTAGCAGGGCTGGCTTCGATTGTACAACAGGTGGAGGGAACGGTTTTGATGCATGTGAACTTTGCCGTGAAGTAGGACCCTTCATTGGAGCAGGAGGTGCTGGCCGTTGCTCTATCCAATTAATCTTGATGTGCTTAACCACTTCGCGGTTGCCATCCTGTCGTCGGTAGCCAAGGGATAGGATTTAATCGGACTGAAATTTGGACTCAGATCCGCTCAAAGAAAAACCCGAATCCATCCTGAAAGAAAAAGGGACTCTATACTTAAGTCCAAATCCGGCCTGCATTATTTCAGACTAAGCTCAAAATCCAATCCGAAGTCAGTCTGGCCCAAACCCACTTCCAACCCTAATATTATCATATTTTATATATATATATATATATATATATATATATATATATATATATATATATATATATATATAATTTAGAGTCTTTTTTTTGATAATTTTTGGATTATATTAAAAATATTATAACAAATCAGATCTATTAGTCCATCCAATTTGTATTGTCTAAGGCTTAGATTTTAATCTTCAGACTGCGAAAAGAGAAAGGAGATCTATGGTGATTTTTTTATATAAATTAATTCTAATTGGATGGTATTTGATTGATATGGAGGCATGTTTAGATAGATGATTTAATTTATAGATTTTAAAAGATTTTCAGCTTCAGCAAACATAGCCAAATAGACGATTACATAGAAATAATATTTTCCAATGGATCGAAGGAAGAACGCTTTCTCGGGCTCGAAATTCCCGTTTACCCTTCTCTTGAGCCGGATCTTACGGCGGCTTCTACCTGGTTGGAGAAGAAATTGGGGGAGTGTGCTGTTTTAATAAAATATAAAAATAAAAATATATAAACAAATGGTGGGGTTGGTGCGGCACGTGTGGTGCACGTAAGGCTTGACCACCCGGTGGAAGAGACGGGGTTGGTATGGAGGTGTCTTGGGCAACGTGTCATGCAGGCAAAGATGCAACGAGTTTTTGATCATATAAATCATGATAAGTTTTTTGGTAAAAATATATAAATCATACATAGTTGGTGAAGGGGGGTCTCCATCACATTTGACATGGTCCCGGTTGTAGGAAACATGGTTTGGACAATGCTTGTTTGATCAGTAGGATCACTCGGATGATCCTACTTCAGCAAATAATTAGGCTAACATCAATTTCACAAGGAAAGAAAAAGGTTAATGTTGAATTGGCTAGAATCTAATTCTCCACTTGAAGGGTGAACAATTTAATCAGATTTTTTTTTTTTGAGGACAAATATGTGCACATGGATGATCGTTGCATGAAATAAGAGACAACCGAGTATAAAATTAGGTTATAAGAGTTTACATTAATCACATACAATTTCAAAAAAAATGAAAATATTTTTATTTTAACACATCCCTATGATTTTCAGTTAACTGCATTAAAAAGGTCAACACCGTGTGCCAATTTAAATATTGGATTTTTCAATTATTGTTTCTCATTGCTGGATGAGTATTTTTGTGGAAGAAACTTGATTTAAAAAAAAAAACTAGATTCTTAGCTTGCACGTTATGTGCGGATTATAAAATCACATAAGTAATTATTTGAAAATAATAATAATAATAATAATAATAATAATAATGTGCATTTAATATATAGAAGGTTGAGAGCTCTTGAGAGTTTAATAGAATTTCAAATGAAAATAAAAGGAGAGAAGTATGAAAGTTGAGGACCTTCTAGAAAAATGAAATGGTCAAACTTATTTAATATGGCAGGTTGAGAGTTCTCGGAGCCTAATAAAATTTTAAAAAATCATATCGGCCCATTGCTTTCAATATTTTAAATAACTTTTAAGTACTTTCAATATCGTAATTAATAATATAATATTTATATTGCTCTATGTTGATGTGGCATAATAGAGGTTGATAGTGTACCAGACGATATGAAAAGATGATAATTTTTTGCTTATGTGGATAAGCTAGATTGGTAACATAGTTTCTCTCACTTTCTACTTTTATATATATATATATTAAAAATTTAGAAACTCCTATTTTAGCACAAAAAGAATATTATAATTGACCTTTAAATTTGACTTCAATTCAAGTTGGATTTCTAAGTTATTATTAAATATTTATCAAAAAATAAAATTATTTCTAAATATTATTTTGCCATATATACCTACTCAAATTTTGTTAAGTCCCTTGTAGAAAGAAATTGCTGCAACTTTTTCACTTTGTTAGTAAATTGACAGTGCTTTAGAGTAGCTAGCATGATAATATTCTTAGGATCTAATCTTTTCGTTAATATATCATATTTTTTAAAATGTGGATGGATTCAATGGATTGAGCAGCTCATGGGTTGTCCAAATCCTATTTAAAAGTCTAATTACAGAAGAAGCTCCTAAATCAACTAGTACCTAATTGTCTAAAATCTTTGTTTCTTAACTTCTTTTAAGTGTAGAATTGATCAAGAAACAAAAAACATGCTTTCCAATTTTAGCCTCTTACATCCAAGGAGCTCGCTACAACTAAAATAAACATAACTCAGTCCGCATGGTCACTACATTGCTTTCCAAATACCTCACATTTGCTTTAGAATTGAAGCATTCAAGATGCAGATTCTTTCTCAGGTATCTGGATCACAAACGGTAAGCTACTGGATATCGAGAGTGTTCACTTGTCTCAACGCTATATTGTGTAGGATCTGATACCACACATTGTAGTAAGAAGAAAAAAAAAATAAAATAAAATATAAAATATAAATACGTAGATCGGCCTCAAATTTACTTTCACGGGATGTGCAAACTTCACTATGAGAGAATAAAACATAACAATATAAGAGGAACTCACTATTCAATCTTTATAAAAGAGTCTTTCAACAAGAAGCTCCAAAATTCTCACAAAAGTTCTCTAAAATCTCTCTCGAAGCCTTTCTGCACCTCTAGGACGTCATCAGCTACTCAACACAACAAATGGCTCGTCAGTCAGAGTTATATAGGTTCTAAAATCTCCAAAATAGTATCACACTAGGAATACCGAGTCAAAATCAACTCTAAAACCATCTATGGTCGTCCGATCGTGATCAGCTCACACCAAAACCATCCGATCATGCACTACAGTCTCAGATCAAGCCTGATCACGTCCGGATTGAGTTCCAGCCATTCGATCATAATTGCTCACGATCTGAACCGTCAGGTCACGAACAAATGCTCTTGGACCGTGCGTAGATCGCGTGATCGGTCCATGCAGCCTCTATGGACCACTCAGCACCCTGCAGTCCATGGTGGACCACAACAGAGTGTTGGGCTTGGGCACCCGCACGCCCGCTGGGCCGGCCCAAGCGTGCACCCGTACTGAGCCCGTCTGCCCGTTGGGCCACGCACTCCTGTGCGCATGCACATCCACTGGGTCCAATTGCACCACCGTCGGCCTCCGCCACCTCTTGGACTGTGCCACCTGTTCCGAGCTTTCTTTCGCACGTATTTTTGCAATCTGGACTCTGTTTGAACTGTTCTTAAGCTCGTTGGACTCCATTCGTCGTCCTGGACCTCGCTGTGGGCTTAGTGTAGATTGAATCTCGAAGCATCAAATCTCAACAATCTCCACCTCGACTCGATATTCAACTTCTATCCGTCTCTGAGAGCCTGTGATCCATCTCGCCCCCATGCCCTGGGGCATATCTGCAATCTCATGGATGGACAAACATAGAAGTTGAGTCAGACTGCTCAATCACACTGCCATTATGGGCTATGTCTACTCTGACCAAAGACTTGCTTAGGAAAGTCTCATACGGCAATAGAAAATTCACTCTGCGACATCGCCTCTTATCCTCCCAAGTCTCCCGTCTAGTGCCCAATCCATCTCCACTTAGAGCTCCACCTCGCTCTGAGCTCCTCCTAGCTCTTGAAGCTCCATCTCGCACTGAGCTCCCCGTCATGTAGTAATATCCTCTCATCCTCTTTTTTTCCTCCAAAATAATCCTATCACTATGCAACACGTTCAGGATTCCTCCACTAGCTACCGTCCTGTAGTCTCTCGAATCCAGTCTGCTCAGTAAGATAAGATTTCATCTGAAATTGGATATGTATCGGACCTCCCCTAATCTCCTCACTACACCATCATGTGTCTTTCAGCTGACCGTCCTGATGCCTCTGATCGTACAGCTCGATCCATCCAGCAGATAAACAATACCCTCACTACTCTCCAGGAAATCAAACTGCTTCTCTCTACAATATACATGATAGGTGTATGCAGAATCTAAAATCTACTGCTGGAAAAAAATAGATACCTCCAGGACATCATCCTCTAACTCGCTACAGGCTGTCTGTAGTATCCCTCATCCGATCTCTGAGTTAAGAGCAATCTCTGACTAGATACCCCAACTCGTCATACCGGTAACATCTGGTCTTACTCAAGTCCCTCGTCCTGAACTTGGACTGCCCTCGTCACGATCTCCTGTCGCTCTGTCTACCACCTCCTGCTCCTTCAGAAATCACTAAAGCTGAGCTGTCGCCATCTGAGCTCGAAGCTGGATTCTCCCTCTTGAGAACCTCGTTCTGAAGATCACCACGGTGATCTGATCCATCTTGATGGTGCTCTTCCCCACCAGAAGAGCAATCATCAAGGACTCATACGAAGGAGGAAGCGATGCTAGTAAGACCAGCGCACTGATTTTCTCTTCAATTTTTTTGCCAACGCTAAGGAGGTCGGTGAGGATCTTCTGCATATGACTGAGATGCTCCTGCATGCTCTGTCCCTCAGTCATCCGCAGCTGATAGAACTGTCTTCAGAGGAAAAGAGTGTTGGTGAGAGACTTCATCATATACAATTTCTCGAGCTTCGACCACAGTACTATCGGAGAAATCTCGCCAAGTACATATATCACTACCTCATCCGTTAGGTATAAGTAGATCGTACTCACCATCTGCATCTGAAGTCGCTTCTAATCTGGCACCTCAATAGTAGTCAGCTTCTCCTCGCATAAGAGAGCATTGATCAATCCTTGCTGGATAAGCACGTTCTTCACCCTCGTTTGCCACAAAGAGAAATTGCTCTTTCAATCGAATCGATTAATCTCCAACTTGATTGTGCTTGTCTTCTCTATCTCCTATCTCGATCACCATTGCTGCAACCTATGCTCTGATACCACCTTGCTTTGACACCAATTATTGTGCAGGATTTGGTACTACGCATTGTAGCAGGAAGAAAGAAGAAATAAAATAAAAAATATAATGTAAAATACATAAATCAGTCTTAAGCCTACCTCTACGGGATGTGCAAGCTTCACTATGAGAGAATAAAACACAACAATATAAGAGGAACTCACCGCTCTATCTTTGTACAAGAGTCTTTCAACAAAAAGCCCCAAAATCCTCACAAAATCTCTCTAAAATCTCTCTTGAAGCTTTTTTGCACCTTCAAGACGTCACCAACTATCCAACATAATAAACGACTCGTCAATCGAAGTTATATAAGCTCCAGAATCTCCAAAATAGTATTACACTAGGAATATCGAGTCTAAATCAACCCCAGAACCATTTGTGGCCATCCAATCATGACCGACTCGCACTAGAGCCATCCGATCACGTACTACAGCCTTAGATCAAGTCTGATCATGTGCGAATTAAGTTTCAGCCATCCGATCATGATTGCATGTGATCTGGACCATCAAATCACGCACAAACGCCCCTGGACTGTGCATACACCGTGTGATCGGTCCATGCGGCCTCCATGGATCGCCCAGCATCCTCCTGTCCATGATGGACCGCGATAGGGTGCTTGGCTTGGGCACCCGCATGCCTGCTAGACTGGCCTGCACATGCACCTGCACTGGGCCTACCCATGCGTGCGCACGTCCATCGGGCCTGGCTGCATCGCCGCTGACCTCCACTGCCTCGTGGGCCGTGCTACCTGCTTTGAGCCTTTTTTCATGCACATCTTCGCCGTCTAAACTTACCACTAAACCCTTGTATAAGAATCTCTCAACAAAAAGCCCCAAAATTTTCACAAAAGCTCTCTAAAATCTCTCTTGAAGCTTTTTTGCACCTCCAGGACGTCACCAACTATCCAACATAATAAATGACTCATCAATCGAAGTTATATAAGCTCCAGAATCTCCAAAATAATGTTACACTAGGAATATCAAGTCTAAATCAATCCTAGAACCATCTATGACCGTCCAATCGTGATCGGCTCGCACTAGAACCATCCGATCGCGTACTACAGCCTTAGATCAAGCCTGATCATGCATGGATTGAGTTCCAGCCATCCGATCATGATTGCATGTGATTTAGACCATCGGATCATGCACAAACGCTCCTAGACGTCCGTACACTGCGTGATCGATCCATGCGGCCTCCATGGATCACCCAGCACCCTGCGGTCCATGATGGACCGCGACAGGGCGCTTGGCCTAGGCTCTCGTGTGCCTGCTGGGCTGGCCTGCACATGCGCCTGCACTAGGCCTGCCTGTGTGCGCGCACATCCACCAGGCCTGGCTGCGCCGCTGCCGATCTCTGCTGCCTCGTGGGCTGTACCATCTGCTTCGAGTCTTTTTTCGCACATATCTTCGCCGTCTGGATTAATTTGTTTGAGCTGTTCTAAGATCTATTAGACTCCGTTCATCATCTTCAACCTCGTTGTACACTTAATGTGGATCGAATCTCGAGACGTTACGTCTCCTAGACGTCCGTACACTGCGCGATCGATCCATGCGGCCTCCATAGATCACCCAACACCCTGCGGTCCATGATGGACCGCGACAGGGCGCTTGGCCTGGGCTCTCGTGTGCCTGCTGGGCTGGCCTACACATGCACCTGCACTAGGCCTGCCCGTGCGTGCGCACATCCACCAGGCCTGGCTGTGCCGCTGCCGACCTCTGCTGCCTCGTGGGCCGTACCATCTATTTCGAGTCTTTTTTCGCACATATCTTCGCCGTCTGGATTAATTTGTTTGAGTTGTTCTAAGATCTATTAGACTCCGTTCATCATCTTAAACTTCGTTGTATGCTTAATATGGATCGAATCTCGAGATGTTACATCTCAACATCTCATCCTCGTAGATTTATCCATGGTTTGTTTATAGAATAACTCTTCGATATACTACTGCATTTTTTTTTGATGAGAGATATACTGCTGCCTTTGTTGGCCTAAACATGTAATTCTTGAAAAAATCTACACCATGTTGAAGTTTAGGTCAACAAACAAGTGCTAATGTGCAATCATCCAATTTGCCGTGTAAATAAATTTACCGTGTAATAAAGATTCTTTTATAAGAATATCCTTTAAGTTGCTCAAGTTATGCGTTCAGCCGTTCACCACAAGAAAACAAGAGGCCCAAATTGTGTGGGTTTCCCAAGGTTGGCATGGGGACAAGTATCAAAGCATTAAATGCAGTGGCAAGTCGAACCAAACCACATGCATGTGGAGCATGGTTGTACGCCTCCGAATAAAATTAGCCTAATTCATGTGTCCACGTAATTTGACTTGTTATACCATATTTGATACTCTACTGACATATCTAATTTTCGAAAACATGATAGATATTTGATATTATAATTTATCAATTTAAAACATATGATCTGAATAAATCATGTGATTCGAATAATATTATAGGCATCGATGTTTAACCGATCACTACACAAGATCGATAATATGATAATATCTACATCGTCGAATTTTCACCGAATCCATACCACTTCCATCTTGACTCCCTATAAGCCATCCCCCAGATCGAAAGCTCTTGGGAGCACCTGCCTCATGGATCTCGTTAGGTCGACATTCTACTACGCAGACCCATGATTCCTCCAGACGTTGGTGGTAGGCCGCATGGCAGCTTGCTGATACCCACTCTTCTGACTCTGACAGTCACTACTCTAACTCCGACAGCATCCATCATCCTGGCTCTGATAGCTATGACCCCGACACCGACGGGTGCTAACGGCCTAGTGGGCTCTCCCCTACAAAAGAAAAGACAGAGGGAAAGATAGAGGGATTCTTCTTCTCCTCTACTCGAGACTCTCATTCCTATCTTCTTCCTCTACTATTCTCCCTCTCCGACTATCATTGATTTAACCATCGAAGGGTTTTCCGCTAGAGAACCACCACCTTGTTCTCCGACGTGTAGATTTTCTTTGCAGGTGCTCGAGTCCGATCGACACATTCCTAATCCAACGTGCAGCCCTCAATCCAAGTCTTCCAGTCTAGCTACTTCAGCCGTTTCCACCATGTCAACCTAGACAAAGAGGAACAGCAACAGATTGACACTAAAAGGAGGACCCTAATCCCATTTTCTCTACACAGCTCACCTATTGCTCAAGACGTCGGAGACCAACCTCCCTAGCTAGATCTCATCGACACACTGACGGAGTAGGTCTAAGCACTCATGATTGTAGCACAATAGCTATGACATAGTGCGATAAGGACCCAAGCTCCACCGGTGGCTTCATCTCAGTATAGCCATTGGACTGATGTGGATGGTTTAGAATGAGGGCATTGACATTTGAACATGACTTAAGCTTCTCACCGGTGGTCATGATCGGCAGGATCGGCTCTACGTCACTCGCCTCAATGCTCTTAATTTTTGAGAAGAGACAATCGACATCAACAGGTGCCAAAGCTATCCAAAGAAGACTCTACCTCGAGCCTATGACGGGATGACTCCCCATGAGAAGATGAACTCGAAAAAAAGGTTCAGAAACTGGAACAACGAAATTGGCGAACTCCAATGAGCTAGCCATCCATAGAATAATGGTTTCAACTTCAAAACCCAACCACCATTCTCTTGGGAGATTCTAAGCAAATAAGTTCTATATCGATTTAAGATGCCACAAGTCGAGCCGTACGACAATGTGAGTAATTCACTTGACCATGTAGGGGGTTACAGAGCCCTCATGATGTTGCAGGGGGTGTTTGATACCCTCTTTTGCCAAGCTTTTTTGGAAACTCTCAGAAAATGTGTGAGAGTCAAGTTCTCCAGCACTCCACAAGGATCCATTTACTCCTTTGAGTATTTGGAAAAGCAGTTCGTTATGTACTTCAGCAATCGGAGGCCACAGCTGAAGAACAGCAATAGCCCCTTTTCTATTGAGCAAAAAGAAGGTGAGCTATCAAGATACTATGCGGT
Source organism: Elaeis guineensis (assembly GCF_000442705.2). Classification (NCBI taxonomy): domain Eukaryota; kingdom Viridiplantae; phylum Streptophyta; class Magnoliopsida; order Arecales; family Arecaceae; genus Elaeis; species Elaeis guineensis. Next base: position 5,645,686 of record NC_026005.2, read on the forward strand.
GTGTTTCAACGCAGCCGTGCTTGAAGTCCAAAACTTCAACAAGTCTGCGGCCACCTTGGCGACGGAACAAGAACTCAAGGGTGAGCACCTGATTTTCTCCCTCAATAAGGACTCTCTGAAGGATTATGCTGACCTCTTAGCCCGAGCTAGAAAATACGCTCGGGCCAAGGAAGGTAAAATCCATCATTGGGAAGAGGAAGAGAGGAAGAATGACGACGAAAAATGACCTTGTGATAAAGAGCTTCGAAAAGAAGAGAAAAAATCACCTTGAAAATAGAGGGGCAACAATCCTCCACATCATTTCAATGACTGCATCTCTCTCTCTGCTTCATGCACTCAGATCCTCATGGAGGCCGAAGGCAAAACTTCATCTATCAGCCTCTGAAGATGAGAGCACCTACAAGCTAAAGAGAAATATATTGAGAATAATGCCGCACCCATCCCAATCGCAACCATGACACCGAGAAGTATTATCAGCTGAAGGGTAGGATCGGAGACCTTGTTCAATGGGGGCACCTTATCAAAATAAAAGCCCCATGACGAATTCACATCAGAAGACTACTAATGTGTAGAACAACCTCGGCAACAACCCAATAGCTAATGCTATAGATACAACTTCGGTACCTACTACGATAAAGGGCAAGAAGCATGGTGAATCAAGCAACAAGCTCCAAGACCATCGATATTTGGTGCTAAAGGATGCGAGAGATTCCATTCTATAAGTGCGGGCACCCTCGATGACATTGGGACAAAGGAAACCTTCAATCATGATGACCAACCATATTAACAAATGGGACGAAGTTGAGCACCCCTCATAAGTTATCGGGATAAGAGCTCGAGATAGGATGGCATCGTGTTGACAGCGAGTGACTAACTACTATGGCACCCACGCCAAAGCCAACACCTCTTGACTCGAAGATCCTATGCTCGAACGAACTGAAGCATCCAAATCTACTGAACACGATAAGCAAATTTCAAACTAAAAAGTACCATATCAGCTAATGAAAGTAACCAGACTTGGGACTCCGAAAGACTTCGACTACACTACCAGTAAGCAATGCAACTTTTTATACCTTCATCATCAAAAAGATCGTTCCTTCTACTAGAAAGCCCGATTGTGAGATTCGGTCAAACCAAGATTAGTCATTGGAACAATGCCGAAGACGTTCAAAGATCTCACACAACTTCTTGTCCATGGATAAGTCGAGTGGGGGTCGGGATGACCTCGGATTGATACTAGATGATGTCTCGAAAGAGTCTTTTACAACAACATCAGGATGACCACACAAGACAAAAAGAACATGAATGAGTATTTTATTAAAAAAGAAAGTTTCATTACAAGATAATTTTAACTAGACGAAGTCCATTATAACGAAAAAAGGAGACCTACGAGCACGGCCACCGTCCGAACCCAACATAGGGTTGATGCGACGAAAGCGATGGGGCTCGATGATGCCAGTCTCTTGGCTTCTAGAGATATGTTCACCTTCATGATAAATCTTTAAGGAAGACCGAAAGGCTACACCCATCAAAGAGGACCGGACTACCTCCAAAAGGATCCAAGACCCTCTTGTGAAGTGACATCTCAGAACCGCCCTGATGGCTGCCACAGCATCTCAACGAGCGAAGTTGTAAAAATTTTCAATACCTCTCATGCCAAATGAAGATGCCATCTAGCATGCTCCCCTCCAGCGCACTCCCTTGAGGTGAACTTTGGCTACACAGAGGTGCAAGAAGGCTACGTCCGATAGAATCAAACGACGACGATGCTCATGCACCTAAAAAGACAGTATTATTGAGAGAAAACTGGATGGTTTCAACTTCGAACGACAGAAGATTTTCATTTATAGAGGAATCGCACTCTAGTACCTCCAACTATCCCATTGGGCACAAGGAGTGTGTCACTGGGGGAGACGTCTCGAAGGCCATACCATCAACAATTGAAGCACTAACTGCCCCTTTCAATGATTATTGCTTGGCCCCTATCAAATATCACTAGATTTGATTATTTTTTATCTTTATTGAGCTAGTTGTATTCTAATCTGATCTTGATCTAATAAAGTTATCATGACTAGACCGATATAGACTCATGGATGTGACTATCCATCAATCCTATCTTTCTAATTATTCATATCACTTTTAATTATTGAACTTGATACTGAATAGGAGAGTAGTGTCTAGATAGGAAGACATCTAATAATAGGATACTATGATATGATCTATTAATTAAAGATTCTAAAAAAAAATTAAAAATTATTTGAATTTATTGGAGTACATACGAGACAAATAATATAATTTTTTTTAGATTTATTGATAAATTATATAGTATTTATATTATTGAATATTGAGTCATATTATTTATGATTTATAATATAAAGTATGATATTTATTTATTGAATTTATCTTATTATAGGATATTATTTGATATAGTATCAAATATATTGATCTTGTTATGGAATTATGATTGATTGATTTTGATTCCAAATGATTTTGTGTATAGTTTAATTTGAAATATGAAACTGATTTTATGGAAGAAAGAGATTTGAATTGAAAAAGATTTTGACTTCTAGCTTGATGATATATCAAAATCTTACTAATCGAGATTGTGCATTGATGCATCAATATCTTGTCAATGAGAATTGTGCATTAGTATATCGATCCCCTGCAAGTGGGGATTATATGTCAATATATCGGCACCTTGGTAATAGAAGTTTATGTTGGTACATTAATATCCTATTAGTGGGGGTTATGCACTGATAATTTGACACACTACAAATGAGGGTTATGCATTAATATATCCATAACTTGCTAGTAGGATTTATACCTTGTATATTGGCACCATATTGGCATATTGATATCCTACCAATGAGAGTAATATGGTGGCAATTTGATTATCTTGAGCTCAATATCTGGTATAGTCATAAGATATAAGCGTAGTCATAGTTCATGACTCTTGGGATTACTTGGATGTTCTGAAGAAAATTGATTTATGCAACAAAAATAGAATTTTGAAATGACTGAATTTGCATGAGTCTTATTTTGATCAATGCTATTATTCTGAATTAGATTTTGAATTAATGTACTCTACATGCCTATTTCAGTATATTATTATTACTTGATTTGTTTAGTTACAGTGTTTATGGCTTATTAGGCTATCTAGCTCATACTCTATATTTTACTACTTTTACAGATCTTGAGAACTAAGATGGTATAGGAATATATTCGAAAGAGTGACTAGAAGCAGAACTTTGATATCTTTATTTTAGATTGAAACTTTTAGTAAAGCATAATGTAAGATCTTTTGAACTTTCTAAAATTTTATAAGAAACTAAAGATTATTTAAATTTAAATTTATTAATTGAATTTATTATACTATTTGTTTTATGATATTATGATAAAATATCTTGCATATTTATGGAAACAATTATTTATGTGTATGCAGCAGTTATCATGATTCATTATTTATGAGAGCGCGACGCTTATAGTATAAACGATATAGAATGCTGCTTCGGGTTTTTAAAAAATTACTGAAAACTCCTTATGTATAACAACTCTTATGCTATAAAGTTCATAATTAGTGAATAGATCTTATTCTTTACTGGATGAAGTTAAATAAAACATTGTTTAAGGAAATTAGAGAAGTGCCATTAAGACAATGAGAGAAATAATTAGAAAAAAAGGGACTATGCCTCATTGATAGGTTTTCAAGACCACCTCTTATTTGAAAAATTATGTTGCCGCAACTTTTCTTTGTCCTTTACTGGAAAGGATGGGATAGTACCTGATCCAAATGGCTCTTTCATTGGACTTAATCTGCCAACATGAGGATCAAGATCCGGTCCCATTTTAACCATTAAAAAAAGTCAATACCATTAACAGGTTTATGCTAGAGAAGGAGGGAGAGGAAGACCGAGGATGGATTGGGAAGGCTTTTGGAATTGGGAGGAGAATTTATAAGATTCATGTTTGTGTAAATAGACTTGAAAGTTCACATACCAATAACCAAGGAAAATCTTCTAAAATATGTACATACAATGAATGATATCTTTTGGTAAGCTATATGTGGAGATTCACTAAATTTAGTGCCGTAAAGACTTGAGAATTTGATGCTTATGTTTGACCACATATGCAACAAGCTTACAGGTTGACAGGCTTTTGGAATTGAGAGGAGAATTTATAAGATTCATGTTTGTGAAAATAGACTGGAAAGTTCACATTCCAATAACTAAGGAAATCTTCTGAAATATTCGCATACAATGAATGATATGTTTTGGTAAGCTGTATATGAAATAATATCTTAATTGGTAGAAGATTCACTAAATTTAGTGCTGTAAAGTCCTACCAATTTGATGCTTACGTTTGACCACATATGCAACAGGCTCATCATTTATTGACATAGTCACAAGTTTGGCATTTGGAAATATTGGAGGACATGTAAAGATTCAAAATTAGAAAAATCTAGAAAAGATCAAAAATTTGGATGGATAAATAAAATTTTAAAAATAAGAAGGTACAGATTTTCATAAAATTTTTGATGTTTATTTACTTAAAATAAGTAGATGAGAGGCAATAATAATAAATGATAGCACCAAAAATAAAATGCTAGGAAAGGAATATGGTATTTTTAATTTGTAGCGCATAAAAGTTCCTTAAATTACTTATAAATAATTTATGAGTAAATCATAAAATTCACGTATAACTTGAGAACAATTAAATGCCTCTACATAAATTTAATTTTGTAGAATAATTTGATGATTTATTCAATCAAAAGAAAATCAAGAATAATTCAAGAATTTTTCAATAATTAAAAAATATTTTAACTGTCCAAGTTGATAGCATACCTTGTGATGTATATTGAGTGATGCTTTACGTGGTTGATTGCATTCGAGTTTGCACACAGGCCTATACATATAAATGATCATGCGGGTACAAGAGAGCATATTTTTCGATACATATAAATGATCATGCGGGTACAAGAGAGCAAATTTTCAAAAATATGCTCAAGAAAAATAAAATTTGACATAATATTGGAATAAATTTTAGTTAGTAACTGATACTAATAAATCGCAAAGTTTACAGGGACTCCTACTAGATTGTCATATCAACAGATACTAAATAAATGATTCTCATATCATCAACTCAATCGAATGATGGAATGGTCACTATTATTATATAAGAGGAAAGCATGAAAGACCGGCATCCCACATTTTATTAGATTTCCAGTGGATGTATTTGAATTTCTCTTATTCTTTTTTTAACAAGAGATATATTAATTAAAATATATTTTCATAATATTGAGGAGTACATATAAAAAATATTTCTATTCCTTTTTGTGACCTTGATTCATTGCGAGCAATAAACATTCATGTTTTCTCTCACGTGCAAGAAAGCACCAGTTCAGACACGTGGAGTATAAGCGAGCCACCAGTGGAGCCAAGCCGTTCTCCGTGGCTCACTCCTCCATCAAGGTCTAGACTTTCAGACTCAACATCAATCATGACCGTCAATCCGGTAGATTAATTGCAGTCGTGGTCCTCAGAATCCCAAATTTCAACCGAACGCGCACAACGTGTACGCCAATGTTGGGCCCCATATCTCTGCCACCGTTGACCCAAGAAAACCCGTTGACCACCCGGTCCCATTGCCACGTGACTGCGGTGACTCGAAGGCCTCTCCCGGGGTTCCACGTAAACCCATCTTCCCGGTCCAAAAATTTTTGAGCCAGGGGAAAAAAAATAAAAACTAAAAACTAAAAATCGAGCCGGCCCCGCCCCCAACTCCACCCATCCTTATCCCACCACCACCGCCACCATACCCACCACCACTCCCCATGCCCACCCCCTCGCCCAAACCCTAACCGTAGCGGCGTTCCCCTCTGGATCCCACGACCTTGAACCATGACCGCCAGTGGAGTAGCGGAGCGCCACCCCGGCTCGCCGGTGCTGGCGGCGGCGGCGGCGAGGAAGCCCGCCCCCGGCCAGCCCTGGTCCCACCTGGAGACGGTCCACCTCATCGAGGCCTACGAGGAGAAGTGGTACTCCCTCAAGCGCGGCCAGCTCAAGGCCCATCAGTGGGAGGAGGTCGCCGCCGCCGTCGCCACGCGATGCGGCTTCGACGGTCTCTCCAAGACCGGTACCCAGTGCCGCCACAAGATCGAGAAGCTCCGCAAGCGCTACCGTGCCGACCGCCTCCGCCCCAACCCCTCGGCCTGGCCCTACTTCGACCGCATGGACCGCATGGAGCGCGGCCCCCTCCCGATCTCCGTCCGCCCCCCGGTCCCGCCCGTCTTTGCCGACGCCGATGCCGCCGCCGGCGACCCCTCCAGCGAGGAGGAGGACGAAGAGGATGACGAGGAGGAGGAGGAGCGGACGGCGAGCAACACCAGGAGCATCAACGGCATCCTCCGGGAGGGCAACTGGGGGTTTTCTAGGGTTTCGAGGAATCCCAGGTCCAGAAAAAGGCGAGCTTTCGAGGAGGAGGAGGACGACGAAGAAGAAGAGGAGCAGGAGGAGGGGGTGGGAGCGCGAGGGGAGGCACTGTCGAAGCTGGCGGTGGTGGTGAGAATGTTTGGAGAAGAGCTGGTGAGGATGGAGAAGAGGAGGATGGAGATGCTGAGGGAGGTAGAGAGGGATTGGATGGAGATGGAGGCGAAAAGGGCCGAGATGATTATGGAGTCGCAGCGGTTCCTCGTGGACACCATTGCCAATGCTTTCTCTTCTCTAAAGAAGGCTAAGAAGTCCCAGGATTCGTGAGAATGCCAGGTCCTGCACTCCCCCACCCCACACCCTTTTATCCTTTTGAGATTTTTTTCCCTAATAAAGAAATTTTGGTGGGGATAGCTTATTTAGCCTTTTATTTACCTTTCTATGCTAAATTATGCCTTTTTTGTTTTCTGATACCCATGCATCGATGTGGACTGTAGGAACTGAATAATATTATGGTTTTATTATAATTGGCAATGGATTTTGGTCTTTTACTGAGGACAGGGAAAGTTGGGTCTTTCTTAAAGAACACGTTACTTGTTCATGAAAGGGCAAGAGATGGGATGTTAGTGAGAATGAGCGTAAATAGATATATTTTACCTGGGCAAACTTCTATCAGATGGACCCCATACCCATAGAGTGTTATACATCATAATGGGTTTTCAATTATTTTGTTGATAAGCCTTCTTTTTTGTTCTTGTCTCAGTTTTATATATCACATATCTAATATCAAATTAATATTTAAACAAGTTTGTATTATACGTTACTTATAAAATACTTTCCATGCTCCAGCTATCCAAACCAGGCAATTTTCATCTAAAGCATTATTCTCTGGTCCTTTCCCTTTCAAGATCAAGTACACAGGGATGCCACTTGAAGATAAAAGAATGGAAAGAAAAAGAAAACATAAAAAGAATTTGGGGTAGTCAAAAGGATAGATGCCTTACTTTCTGGGTACCGTATGGTTAAACATACCATAAGAGATGTGTTCTGTCTTCTGTTGCTGGTTCAGCAATGCTGTCTTTTATACCAACTCATTAAACATATAACTGCCCCTGCAAATTAACCGTCTAGAGCTGGACTTTGATAAACATGACCATTATTATTAAACAGAAGCTCTTTTCCTCATGGACAGTCATCAGATGTCAAACATTCTAATCACTTCAAAGTCTGATCTTCCCTGATACAGTAAATCTTTCATCTGCAACCAAAACAATGACATTTCCTGTGAGTATGAAGTTTTCCCACTGAAGCACACTGTTGATTTGATTACCAAGGCAGGTGCATATACAGTGATATAATTCTCGGTTTACAATATAACAGAATGGTATATTTGTTCACTTCTAAGTAGGTGGTCAGTGAATCAAAATCATAATCTATCAATCTTTAAATTGTATTAACTTATACCTCTTAGTTGAGCATCCTTTTGCAATTAAATTATAAACTATTGGCAAATCCAAAGCAAATGCATTTTCATGGTGCATAAATCTACTTAAAATAGAAGTTCTCTAGCTTTATTATAATGTTTCGTTTCGATCTATTTCATGTGAGTCTGACATATATCCTTGTAGTTTTTTTTGGGTTTCACCTGTTGTTAGATTTACTAGAGTGGTATAGTGAAGGACAATTTCACTTTGTCTTGATCGATCTTTGAAATAGCAACCAAGTCTTTAGGAATTGCAAATTTAAAAATAAATCACTCGATGGATGGTTAGGGTTGCCACAGCATGTGCACTTTGTGGTTCTTCCTATGATTTGTCATTTTTGCTCCGTGTGGTTTGTCATGGTTGAAATCAGAGTTCCCACCTTTTCCGTACCCACAGAATTAGCCCTGCTTAAGCAAAGGATGTTTGCCAAATTCATGGGAAATTCTGCTTGATCCTTCTGTGGAGCCTTGCTAACTAGAGTTGTTCTTTATGATGGGAAATGACTATTGTGGGTGGTGATGTTGCTGAAGTTAATTACAACAAGCTCAAGATGCAGGCAACTTACATCAGTTGTCACATGAGAAACTTGTGATTAGGTATTGTCTAAAAGAGGGAATTATGGCACACTATGGAACAGAGGAACAATCATTAGAAGTTTCTAAATAACCCGATTAGATGGTGTTAGTAGCCCTAGCTGTTGTTGGACAGAAAGAGACTGCAATTATAGGACATTCCAGTTTGATGGTTTTCAAATTTAATTCTACTTCTACAATCTTTTACTATTTTTTGTTCTGCATATTTCATCACAGTGATATTAGAGAGGATAGACCACTATTATATCAAGATTCTACAGGAAAGGAAGGCAAAATAATCACTTCTGCCCCGTCAATGGTGGTGTTAGGAAAAACTTGTGAGCTATTATAAGAGAGGACTCTGAGACATTTTAAAATCACTAGCTGGGGGAATTGAAAAAGTTAGTTTGGCTAGTATAATCTAGCTCCACCTTCACATCTTGGTGCTGTTTGTGATGCATGCAGCAAATTATTATCGTATCTGAAACCCATGAAATTTCATCCTAGAGAGCAACAATATTGTAGTAGGAAGATAACTAGGTTGAATATTTGAGATTTCAATGGACAATTTAAGTTATAGAACTTTTTGTGTTAAGAGGTTGTCGGAGTACATGGAGGTTCCAAAAGAAAAGTAATTCAAACTATTACTGTTAATCTAAGGTCTCTATTTTTGCATGGTGGGAAGAACTACAGCTGCAACAGGTTCAAAGATGTTGAAATGTCATAAAGATAAATTTCTGTTCAGTGAGTATGATGCAGTCCTTTCTATCACTGGTGTATCAGTGTGGTACCAACATCTAAAATAATGATCCATTTATTCTGATATTCTCCGGTATCAAATTGTTTAAAAGTTGATTCCGTATTTGAAATGGAATATGAAATGTTTGATGAATTGAACTACAGAGGAACCTTTTGAATTTCATATGCTGATTTGCACTAATTATCTTTGATATTCTACCAGAAAAGGAAAAATATCTTTTATATAGGAGAAATTGTTGATGATAAAGCCCTGAATCAGATTTCTATAGCATTAATATCAAAAGTTCTTGGCAGAACCTAATGAATCTTATGAATGCATGTGAGTGTTAAATTTAGAAAATTGGAATGCTTAGCCTGAGGGAGAAGTTATCTAATTATAAGCATATGGATGCATGCTAACTTTGAAGTATTTGAATGTTAAGAACCAACTATTAAGATTTAAAACTTAATGTGGAGATAGACAATTTAGCATCAATTGTAGGTGCATGCTAACTTTGAAGTCTGAACTTCACAGTATTTGAATGTTAAGAACAAATTATTAAGATTTAAAACTTAATGTGGTGATGGACAATTTAGCATCAATAGTAACTATATAAACATCATGCGAAAAAATTAGAGAAGATGATATTTTATAACCAAGAAATTAAGTGCAACAGCATCTAATGTTTTAAACATTTATTTTCAAGGTACATGATTCAAGTATAAAACATTTTGGAATGCTGATTGTATCACTAGGTACCAATGGAGGATTGAACAATGGCGGATTAACAGTTCAGGTATATTGGATGAGTTAAGGTATGTGTAGCATTATTCTGATTAGTGCTGAGTAAAATCCTGCTAGGATCAAATTAGAGGAGTCTTAGAAACTGGAAACTGGATTTTTTTATTGTCTTTGATTTTTTAATTTGATGATAAAACTTATTTGGTTAATCGGACTTGTATCAACTTTTTAGGAAGGACCTTTGTGATTATCTTTTGGGATTATATCTGCTGGCTGTACAGAGGATAAAATCCTGGTTTAACTAGCATTCTCTGGGAACAAATGTGAAAACCATGGCCAAATGATTGAGGGGCTGACTGATTCTATTCAGTCAACTAGCAGGAGTTCTTAATGGACCCACTAAGTGGGTACCACAGCACTATGAGTTGCTCATTTTGGATGGGGTAATAGATATATGCATAACCAGCTGTTGTTGTATTTGATATGCTATTTTGCTGAATTACTATCAGAGTTTTGTCTTTCTGCTTGTTTTTTCTTCTACCATCTCCACCCAAAGAATGTTGGTTATTAGAAAAAATTTGGAAACTTTCCTCAGATCATGGAAGGTACTGGACAAATGGCTTGTCAAGAACATTGGCTGGTATTACTGTTGAACTGTCAAACATGGGCTACTTAAAGTTCTTTGCTAGTTTAGACAATTTTTAGGTCAGTATTTTGAAAGTATTTTTGAAGTATTTATTACTTGTATGTGACTACCTTTTATTCTTGATTATCATAAAACTTGTATAAAGAAATTTGCATACCTAACATGCTTTAAGCTGGCTAACAAAGTTTCGTAGGCAAACTTTCTTGGTGTATTCTTGTCCAAAGTTAAGGAGATAATGGCAACTTGAGCTCTAATTTGGACCATCTAAGTTAGAGGGTCTGTGGACAATCACTTGTTCATTACCTTTTCAATCACACATTATTAATCCTTCAAAATCAAGATTCTTAACTAGTTGAATAAGTGGCAAATTTATTGTGAAAATTGTGTGATATAATATCTTGACTATTACAAATATTGCTTTACTAGTAAATTTGTTGTTTGCTTTTGTGAAGTTTAAAAAGGGGTTTATTTTGTAAAGATTTTGTCAATGGAATGTAAGGAGTGGTTAAATGTGGAAGAAGATTAGTTGTGATGGCGGGATAACATCATGGAAGATCCTTATTCCCTTAAAAAATGTTCATATATAATTAATATAAGCATAATATATATGTAGTTATATATTGTAAAACTTTTCATAACATGATATTTGAAAACATTATAGCTTAGCAAAGTCTTAAATGATGACTCCTATTACTAGAAAACTATTAAGAATTATATCCGAAGTCAAAAGGACATGGTCCTTTTAGATGCATCATCCTCCCTTTTATGTTGTCCTGTTTGTGATGTATTAGTTGTTGCTTGCAAAGTTTTCAATCCAGAAACTAGGTCCAGTGCTAGTAGCTTATTGAAAGGGGGTTGGGTTGGTAGAGCACACCCCTATACCGACACATGATATGCTTCTATAGTTGAGATAACAGCTATACCTTGGTATGGTACCATATTGAGCCCCCGTATTGTACTGATATATTAGCAGATTGGAATAGCACACTCAGTACTAGTCGATTCGAGTAGAAAACATTGATTGCTTGTATCTAAGGGTGACAATCAAGTTAGGCCAGGTTGCATATGTGTCGGATTGGGTCAAAAATCTATCAACTAGGACCCAACCTCTTTATTTAATTGGTCAAAAAAATCCAAACCCAAACTTGACATTTTTATTAAAAAGGTACCCGACCTGAATCACATTACTTATTTAATATACAAGCTGAATTGGATTAAACGGTTTAAATGGGTTAAGTAGGTCTTAAACAGGTTAAATGGATTTTAAATGGGTTAAGCAGGTCGGGTCATGACCAAACTCGGCTATTCAATAGGTTAAACAAGTCAGAGGTCTCAACGTGAACCTGACCTATTTAGTTAAAGGATCTAGGTGAGTCGATCTGTGGAGGGCGTAGATTTTTTTATGCCAAACCTAAACCTGTTTAAAATGGGTTGGCGGGTCGGACCATAAATTGCTACCCCAACTTATATCATTCTTGATTTTTGTTTCTAAAGTTGGCATTGCCGATGTGACTTTTAACTTTTATGTATGTCTTCTTCTAGAGTCATTTGAGGAGGTCTTTCATCCTTGATGTAAGGACAAATAGATCTTTTTCGACTCTAATTGGATTGCATTATTGATATAAAATAGGTTGAGGTAAAAGGGAAGCATTTCAACTTTTATATGTTCTATTTCCTGATCTATTTTGAAGTGAACATGTATAGTTCTTCCTACATTTTTACGTTCATAGGCACTACTTTAACATCCTCCTCAATACTCGTTAGTTACTCAAGGAGTTTCCCATTTGGAATGGCTTCCCCACTTTGCTTCTTGGCCAAAGACTACTACCGCTGTGTGGTTGGGGGAAACTTGCTAGGTCCATGACATTTGGACTTGCAACAATTGCAATGTTTTGCCAACCATTGGAGGTTTTCTAGTGGTCAGTTGACAATTTGTGAAATCATCATCTTTTCTAGTGAAGGATTCTGCCACATTCAGGACTTTGTTTCCATGTCTCAAGCTTGCTTGAAAGCATCTTTATTCACTCTAAACTCCCTGCTAATGATGAATTGTTATGTGATAAGTTGTCACTGGTTGGTCTAGTCTTAGGAGAAAAGCAGTTAATAGTTCTTGTTTGGGGCCAACGTAGTTTTGATTACAGTTAAACCTGTAACAGAACAAAACAGCCTTAACAAGCTTAGCTAGGAACTCGTTGTCGTTTGTTCCACTCATCTATCATAGATTTTAAGCTCTTGGTTTGAGTAGCTCTCATGATTCTCCAGTAAGGTGGCTGAATTGTAACCCTGTATAAGCTGCGATTCATCAAGTACCACGGTGTTGCATCTCCGTGGCATTTTGTTTCTGGAATGCCACTCGTTGGAGCAAAATTTTCATGCTTAGTCAATAAAGATTTGGTTCTTCTCCGAGATACCTTTTTTGCTTGTAGTTTCTCTTAGTAAATCATTTCTCCAACAATTCTTTGAGTTTGGTTCTTTTATAGCCATCCACTCTGTCTCCTATATGATTTGGCTCTATAGAATTTCTTCTTGATTGCCTATTTTAGTTTCTCTTGGTCAACAATCTCCTTGGATGGTATCTTGGTATCTAGCTTGATTGGCGATTCTTTAGACTTGGTTATCTTTTTTCTCCATTGTCAGTCGATTGACAAGAAGACTTACCTCTTTTTTATATGAATGACAACACAAACCCTGCTATGTTGGGGTGCTCCAACTTATTGGTATCAGCCTTGAAGAATCTCTTGGCTTTTGATCCTTCAAGCCTTATGGTCCCCTACTCTAATACCACCTAGGAAGGTTTGACAATTTGATCCAAAGAGGTTGTATATCGAAGGATCACCTCTTTGATTAGAAGTCCTTTATTTTTTTAGGAAAATATTAGAATTGACCGTCAAGTAACTAAAGTCTATCCAGCAACACTTAGTCCTATTTACTTTAGTCTTGACTGAAATATGAGAGCAGTGAATTTCTTTTACCGCAAATTTCCTAGTATGCCTGTTAAATTTTCAACAAGGAAATTTCATTAGAAACATCTGAACAAGGTTGGCAAAACTGATACCAGGACCTGTACCGCTTGCCTGGCCTTGTACTACGGTATGGTTCTGTGCCGTGCTGACTTGCAGCATATCAAGAAAAAGGAGCTGGCGTGGGAGAAGGAAAGAGAGGAAGAGAGAGAGAGAGAGGGGGAGGGAGGGGGCAGAAAGGAGGGAGAGGGAGAGGGCTCTTGAGCCCCCTCTGCTCTGGCTGTGGTGTAATGAAAGAGAGGAAAAGAGGAAGAGAGAGGGAGGGAGAGAGGCCGAGAGCGGGAGAGGGAGAGGGCTTTCGAGCCCCTTCTTCTTTAGCACTACTTAACAGGGGTGGAGCCTGTATTTCGAAATGAAACAGGGTCTTCATCCTCTCTCTCTTTTTTTTTTCTTTGATTTTTTTAAAGTGAAGTCGGTCATTGAAGACATCCTTGTAAAGGTTGGGAAGCAAATCTTTAATACCTTTGGATAACTACAGTCCAACATTTTTAGCTAGATTGTGATGACTAGTTGGTATTGACTGGCGGCCTCATTGGCAGATTATAGTGACACATAAAATTACAGTATGATGATGTTTGTGGTGTTGTGCAAGTTCCATACAAAAGCCATACTTGTGTAAATGGTTAGTGGATTTCCATTATTGGTCTCTAAAGCCTTGGTATTAAGATATCATCTGGGCCTATGATGCCATAAAACTTAAGAATCAAGTCTTGGAATACATGGTAGCATATCAGAGAGTCACGTCAGAGAGGCACGAAACTAGTAAAAGAAAAGTATATCAGTAGGCAATGAATCCAATCTGGACACAAAATGTACATCAAATTCTGCATGACATTGAAATAGAGGTGCAATGTTAAACAGTTGCGGTACTGTCTAGACTTGTAAAGAGTAAAAGAATGTCTTTCATGTGTGGAAAACATACATCACATGGTTGTGTTTTCATGTCTATACAATATTTGGCTGTTATTCCATCTGTAATAGAGAAACCTAATAATTTTAATTGCCAAGAAGAATGTAGGAGTTACATGGGGATATTTGTAATTCTAGGTTATGTAGTAGTTAGTGGTTAGTAAAACTACAGAGATTATGCTGTGTCACTGAGATTATGCTGTGTCACTGAGCATTGAGTAAAACCTCAATAATACTCGCTGCTAATTTGATTGGTTGTGTTATTTGGATTTGATTGTTGTAGTGGTAGTAAATTAGAGGGAGTGCATGCAAACAATATAAGTGGTAAATACAAGGATGCTGAGTTGGATGTGGGGCAAAATTAAGAGGGATGAAGCTAGAAATCATTGCATCAGATAGCTTGCTAGCTGCCTACTAGAAGAGAGATATAATGAGATCATTTTCCTTGTTTGGCAAAGGGAGAAAACTATAGCAGAGTTCCCCTTTTATTTTGTTCTTTTTTTTTTTTTTCGCCCCTTTTGGGAGGGTGTCCACTAAGTTTATAAAATCCTAAATATGCAAGGGGCAAATGCATATTACTGGACCTTGAAATGTTTTAGCGATCCAGTGTTCTAAAATGTTGCGATGGCTGTTTGCTTCTTTGCAAGCTGATTTATCTCTGGGTCTGCCCATATGAAAATGTGTTAATTGATGTACTTTTTTTTTTTTTGGATAAAAGATGTACCTGATATTGATACATAGCTGTTACTCTTTGCTTGTTAAGTGCTGAGTTGATAATCTCAGAACTTCCCCGCAATAAAATCGGGTGGCATCTTGCTTCCCTCTTTCAGTCAATAAAAAAAAAAAATGATAATCTTAGGCTGAATGCATGAAAAGATTTCAAGCTCTAGAATTTAGATTTGAGGAAATAAATGCAGGTTAAGGTGTTTATTGGCGTAGCTGACATTGATACGTAGCTGCTACTCTGTGCATGTTACTGAGTTGATAGTATTATCGCTGAATACATGAGCAGATTTCAAGCTCTGGAGTTTATATTTGAGGAATAAATGCAGGTTAAAGTGTTTTTATTTTAGAAAAAAATTACCAGCCATTGGGGCTTATGCCAAATTATAGCGCTATCAATCGGTTATTAATTATGGAGAATTCTAATTATGAGGTCAGCCAGTTTACATCTTTGCTACAGACTGCAGCATTAGGATTCTTAATGAGTTGGATCATTTATCTATGATAAAGAGCAGTCTAGTTGGCGAGGCTTCCTTCATTATAGGGTTGAGGAAGGATCAGAAAATATGCAGCTTTTATATCCACATTCGGAAAGATGTTTGCCATGTTTCAAATTCATGATCTCTAGGTCACTAAGAAGCAACTTTGCTATTGTGCCAAAGCTTACCCTCGATCATTAATTCGTGATAGATTGCTGTAATCCTGACCAAGGGGAACAAACTTGATTATGATTTATTGGCATCTGCATCGGACTGTCTTGGGTTTTGAGCGCTGAAATTGTTTTTGAATTTCCTGATCCAATAATTATCAGCATCCAATGTAGGCGTCAGAGCCCAATGCCGGAAGATGAGTCATGATGTGTGTTAGTTGTTAACAGCAAAATGTTCGGAGTATCTTTCGCAATGCCTTGAGAAGCCACACAGAACAGAAAAGAGGAAAAATGTTTGTGAATTCTTTCGACTCATGATCCTCTGGAAGCTAGTGAGTAGTTATGTTCAAATGACCAGGCCTTGTTTCGTTGTGTGCTAGGATCCTTAAACCAAGGCACTGTGCATCAGGGCCTCAGCCCAATGAGCCCAACATCTCGGTCTGGCGGGCTGCCAGCCCGCTGCAATTTGTGCCCAGCCCATACCGGCTAGGACCCTCTGAGCTGGTACCGATCCCTTTGCATCATTGTGCTAATGGCCTCCCAGTATTTGAACTTTTTTAACTTCAAAACATGGCATCTGAGTCGAATGGACTTATGTGCTCTCATGCAAAGTTGGACGATTTTCCTATTACTATGATTTTAGCGTGACAGATAGCATGGACATTATAAAGCTAAAACCCTACCTTTCTGGATCTATAGATCCGGAAAAGTCTATCTCTTGGGTGCAACAGATTAATACCAAGTAAAATGTGTAAAGAAATAAAGGAATATAGTCATTGATAGTCAAATACAGCCCAGGAAAAAAGAAAGGATTGATTCTGAGTTAAAGTAAAGAAATATAGTCATTGATAGTCAAATAGTCAATGGTGTCCGAAGTAATAACGTCAAACAACTTTATGGTATTGATAACCAGCTCACACGGTTTATAAACTGTCTAGTTTTGCATGCCATCCATGAGATGGATGAACTTTTGATTTCCGGAATGGAGCAAAAATTATATGGTACAAACACCACAGAAGAAAAGATGGGATGGGCTTTCTATTTTGCTATTTTTCCCCAACACTCATCGTAAAGGCCAAAAATTTGACGTCCCCTACCAATAGACTTATATAGGTCCTATGATTGAAAAAACAAAAGAAGAAAATTCTATCAACAAAGTCATCACTCCCATGATTAAAAAATAATAAAAAAATTATAGGTAATATTCTTTTATTTTTTAAAAAAAATATATTTATTATAGGTATACATTATATAATCAAGTGATACATATCAAACACATTAATAATCTAGCAAGTTAATACATATTTCTAAATAAATTAATATATAATTTTTAAAATAATTTATTAATATAAAATATATATTTAGATGATACATATTTAGCAAATTAGTCATATACTTCTCTATACAAATTGATATATAATTTTAAGAACACCACGTTTATCACTACGCACTATATGGTCAGATAATACATATTTGTTGGCTTTTTGATATATATTATAAATTTTTTTGATATACATACAGCAGTGATCCAATATATACATTCAAGTAAATTGATATATAGTTTAGTAAAATATATTAAAAAATTGATGAGTATCTATCATTTAACCATATAGTATGTACTGATAAATATTCTAAAAAATAGATATCAATTTATTTGAACATGTATATTGATTTATTAGATGATTAATTTATTAAATATATATTATTTGATCATGTACTATATCGATGGATATCATATTTTGAAAATTTTATATTAATTTATCTAGAAGTATGTATTAGCTTGTTAGATGATGATATTTAATGTGTATCGTCTAACTATGCAAGTGTACTAGTAAATAAAACATATTCTAAAAATAAGGAAGAAAAAAATATTTTTAATCATGGGACTGGTGACTTTATTAATTGAAAAAGTTTTTAATTTTTTGAATTTCTATTTTAATATAGGTATTAGAAAAAAAATGATAAAATAAAAAACCCACCCATACTTTTTGTTCTCAATAGTGCGTGGACCTAACACTTTGTTTTTGGACCTTTGTCATGAAACATGCTCGTTGAGAGCGCATGGACCAGTGTCCTAATGCTGGCTACTATCATGACCACGGTCCATGTAACCATTAATTATGGTGGATGACTAATGAGATGGCAGGTGGTGGTGGGTGGCCGGTGATTTTGCCCAAAATTAGCACACAAGGACTGTTTTTTTCGCAAAATATGTTTATAAAAATATTTTGTATGCATGAAAGAGAGCTCAGGTTGCATCTTTCATGCAAAAAATTGATTTTTTTTTTTCACAGCATTAACTATTTGATCATGTCTTACATAGCTCTCAAAGCACTCCAAAAATTCCGTCCGCATAGATCTCATAGTGTCTATTACGTATTCCAATGGTGCATATCACATAAAAAGGTGAATCATTTTTTGTGAAAAAGATACAGTCGGAACCTTAGGTTCTCACACCATTTGACTCCAATTTTGATATATTTAAAAAAAAAATACTTTATTTGTTCTCCACCCCATCTGATTCCATATTTAATCCATTTATAGAATATTTTTGTATATACGGGGTTTCCTCCTCTTCTTATCTCTATTTTTTATACATTCATATTTTTTTCTCCTTTTTTCTATAACAGAAGTTGGTCCGTCTCTTTTTGCTTTACACTTTATTAGAATAAAAGGGCATGTGTATTAGATATGTTAAATACTAGTTATAATAATTTCAACTCCTAAACTATCGTTAAGCAAATCCTTGAGTGTCAAGGCCATGTTCATCTGCTAACTATGTTTATAAACTCTTTTTTTGTGTGTTCAAATTCATTGATTTTTTTCTTCCTTTTCTTTTTTTCCCTAAGGAGTTGCTCCATCCTTTTTTTTCTTTCTACTCCATTAGAAAGACACGTACATTGGATATGGTAAATATTAGTTATAACGATTAAATTAACTAAGAGGACAAGCTCTGGCGTAAAGATAAAGCTGCCCTATATGACTTGAGCGTCACGAGTTCAAGTAATAGAAACAATATCTTTATATACAGGGGTAATGTTATCTGAAGCTTCCTTGACCGTGTGGTGGTAGGAGCTTTATGTATTGGGACATCTTTTATGGTAATTACATTAACTAGATTTGTAGTATTTCAACTCCTAAACTATTATAATGAAAACTCTTGGGTCTCAGTTCATTCACCAACTATTTTTATAAACTCTCTAGTAAATGCACATCTCTAAATTTGTTTCCAAAGACAAAAATGGCAACAGAAAAATAAAAGAAGTGCATATATTCAAAATGAGAGTGTAATTATTTGTTATCTATTTATTATCACATATAATGATATAACATGGAAAGGCATTTGTGTTTGATTATCCAAGGCTAGCGTAAGCTTTTCGTATGCAGTGGTAGATTTGGATCCACTTCATGTGAATTTGTAATTATTCATTATCCATTTATTACTATATTTTATATGAAAAGTTTTATGCTTCATGGCCCTTGAAAAATTTTTGCTCGCATTTGTAGATTGAAGTCCAAATTTTGCCATTCGTATTTTTCTACCTTCTTTCATTCACTCATAGCTCTCTTATTCTTGTCATTATTAAATTTATTGTCTGAGTGGATTTCTTAACCATCTATGATCTAAAGAAATGAAAAAGCGCATTCACCAAAAGTAGAGAATGTTTAAAGAAATAGTATGCATCATAGCCTTAAATTTGGTGTTCTTGTAATGACATAAACTTTCAATAAGAAGTATCTTAGGCTTGCAGCATAGTTTTGTAGCTCATAGTCTACCCTCTGAGTTTATTTTAGCGAACCAAGAAGTTGACTTAGTTCAAGGTACTGAAATTAGTTCACTTCAGTATCCTTCTTTAATTTTTGAGAAACTTCAATGGTTCCCTCCAATGTCCATGATGGTTAAGCAGCGACTAGTTTCATTCTTAGAGTGTAATGGAAGAGCCCTACACAAGAAGCCTTCTCATTATTTGCTAGAAACCAATTTGCCAAATGAGAACTGCATACAGCATGGAAGGGTTACATGTAAAGGATGAATCACTGCAGCAACAATCTGCAATGCTTGGTACATTAGACTAGAAAAAGACACCATGAGCGCTGCATTCAGGCTGTCTACTTTGCCGATTTCAGTCACTTCTGTAACCCTCTTCAATGAGAAAATTGACAAAATATCAACTCTCTTTGTCCCTTTACTGCCACTCACATATTTTGTATAGAGAAGCAGCTTGCACATCAGCTGGATTCAGCTAGTAGAGAGTATAACCGAGATTACTGAGGGGATGGATCTCTCCCGAAATGGCTCTGAAATTATTAGTTTCTGCAGATTGTAATTGTCCTACTGGAAAGAAAAAAGAAATCTTCAATGAATAATCTAATTTCTTGTATTTCATACCAACATCTAATTGGATAATGTATAAGGCTCTCATGATTGCGAGATTTGGGGAGATTCATATGTACATAGCTTTATATCGGTATCAGAGAAATTGTTTTCCTGTTTCAAAACTATGATATGCAGAATTGATCAACCATACTATTACATTAGTACCTACCTTTTATGCAAAATATTATTTTATATTTATTTGCAAAAATATAATCAGAAATAATAAGATCACATTCATCCATCAAACTAGTCAAATGCACTCACGTTTATGAAGCGAATGTGGCCTTCACTAACGCCAGCCAAGTGATGATTATTAATTAACTAAGGATCCATTTAGTTAAGATATATTAGATTATAGGATAATTTGATGATTTCTAAGAATCATTTATTCGAAAAAATGATCGTGGAGGAAAAATAATTTTTATTATTTTTTGATTGATGAAAAAATTATTCTAAAAAATAGCATTGAAAAAAAATTATTACATTTGATTTGAGGTACTTATACATAGGAATATGGTCGAATCTATAATATGTCCATTAATATAAAATATTTTTTTAATATCAGGATAGTATTTTCATCTTTTATTAATTTTTATATAATGACTATAATCATATATTTGTTTGCATAATACTATCTGTATCTTAATTTTCTTATAAAAACTTTTTATTGAATGAATTTGAAAAAACATCAAAATAAATTTAATGATTATATAGAGATAGACTGGGCTCCGGTTGATCAGATCTCAGTCTATATCTGATCGTATTCTCCTCCATTAGATCGGCGGGTATCTCAAAGCGGACTTTAAAGGGTTAATAGTGCTGTTTGGAGCCGTTTGGCTGATGTGGCGGAGTTTAAAAAAAAAATCTCATGCTTTTGAATGGGACATGATATAAAGCCACCTCTTCCTCCCATCTCTTCTCCTCTCTCTCCCTTTCACCCTTCTTCTCTCTCCAAACCCCTCCACTCGTGATTTATCTTATATTCTCTCTCTTCAGCCACCGTCCTCTCTTCTTCTCTCTCTTCGGTCACCTTCCTCTCTTCTTCTCTCTCTAGCCACTGTCCTCTCTTTTTCTCTCTCTCCAGTCATCGTTCTCTCTTCTTCTCTCTCTTCGACCACCGTCATTGTCTCTTTCGAATCTCTCCACCCCCCACCCCGCGACCACCATCTTCTCTTCTTCTTTCTCTCCGGCCCCTGTCATCATCTCCTCCAAACCCCCCACCTGTGGCCACTGTCCTCTCTTCTTCTTTCCCTCCGATCAAGGTCCACATCTTATCCGAAAGCCCCCCCTCACCACGGCCACCACCAACCTTCTCTTTTTCTTTCTCTCCGGCCACCGTCCATGTCTCCTCCGAATGCTTTGAACGCCATAGGATTTTTTCCTCTGTTTCTTCTCGAAAGAAACTCTCCCAAATGAAACTCTTCCCTCTCTCTCGCTGTGAAAATAGATTTCTTCTTCTTTTTCCCTCTGTTTGTCATCGGAACAAACTTCTTCCCTGTCGGGGTCCTGTAGTTGGGTGATCCAAGGGTCCTCCCCGAATAAAGACAAAGAGAGGAAAGAGAGGAGAATAAACATTAAGACTTATTAAAATAAACACAAAACATAATAGAATAAATAGAAATACCAAATAATAAACACAAATTGATAGAGAATGAATACAAACTGCCACAGGCTGCTCTCTGTCTCTTATGAACCCATTGCAGGATAAACACAAACTATCCAAGAATAAGCACAAAAGCCATATAATAAACACAAATTACGTATAATAAACAGAAACTCTACTATAATAAAAACAAATGTCATAGGATAAACATAAACTCAGGATCCACAAGTTGGGTGATCCAAGAGTTCTTCCAGGACAAACACAAAGAGAGGATCCACAAGTTGGGTGGATCATATTCTGAGTTTTAATCTTATTCATTCAGAAATTTGAGTTTGCTCTATCAGGTGAATTTATGCTCTCCTATGATAGAGAATGAGAAAGAGGTATAAATTAATTTCTGATTGAAATAAATACGATCTCGCCTAACTCCAGTTGAAATAAACATAAACTATCCGAGGATAAATACAAACTCTAAATAATAAACATACATATATCCAGAATAAATACAAACTATCCCAAAATAAATACAAACGTCATAAAATAAATAGAAACTCATTATAATAAATACAAAGTCTAAGGTGATAAATACAAACAGCCCAAAATAAACATAAATTCAGGGCCCAACACTTAGATCATCCTAAGGCTCTCTTAGGATAAACAACAAGAAAAGAGGATAAATACTAAGTCCTGTAAAAATAAATACAAACTATCGAAAGATAATTACAAACTCTAAATAATAAATATAAACAGGCCCAGGATGAACACAAACTGCCCAGGTTGCTTTCTGTCTTTTATAAACTCATGGCAGGATAAACACAAAGTACTTCAGAATAAATACAAATTTTATATAATAAATAAAAATTATGAATAATAAATATAAATTCTAGAACAATAAATAAAAACTATCCAGGATAAATATAAATTTGAAATTCAAAAATTTAGTGATCCAAGGATCCACCCAGGATAAACAATAAGAAAAGAGGATAAACACTAAGTCCTATGAAAATAAATATAAAGTATCGAAGGATAAATATAAACTTCAAATAATAAACACAAACTAATCCAAAAAAAATATAAATTGCTCAAGTTGCTCTCTGTCTTTCATGAATCTATCGCAGGATAAACACAAAGTACTTCAGAACAAACACAAACTCCATATAATAAACAAAAACTGCTCATAATAAACACAAACTCTGGGACGATAAACAAAAAATATTCAGGATAAACAGAAACTATCCATGGGACGATCCAAATTTGTGTTTATTGTTCCAGAGTTTATGTTTATTATTCAAAATTTTTATTTATTATACGGAGTTTATATTTATTTTAGAGTACTTTATGTTTATCCTCCTCTTTTATTATTTATTTTCACAGAACTTATTATTTATTGTGGATAGTTTCTGATTATTCTATGACAATTCATATTTATCCTCGCAATAGTCTCAGAAACAATGAGAAATAAGATCATAAACACACAAATGAAATCACTCTCCCTATAAATAAGCACAAATTGATCTGAAATAACTTCAAATACAAAACTATCTAGAAAACAATTCTCACACTAATAGGAGAACTGAACAATTATCAGATCTATCCAAAAATCAATTGCATCAATCATAGAAAACAAAGTTGATTCACCTATTACTGAATATTTGTATACATCAAAATTGTTGGGTGGATGTCTGGCCAAAACACCACCTCCCAAGATCCTTTCAGTACCACGCGATGCAGCAGGAAGAAAGAAGAAACAAAACAAAAGGAAAAACAATCAAAATACGTGGATCAGCCACAAAAGGGCTCGCCTCCACGGGGCATGCAAACTTCACTATGAAAAGAAAATTTTACAAGAGGAGACCTCACCCTCAACCCTTGTACACCCAATTATCTCTCACATGAAGTTTCCCTCACAAAAGCTCTCTCTCTTGGAGACCCCCCTGAACCCCTGAAGAGCCTGGCGACCGCTGTCCAGGAGCCTCCTGCTCCTTCTCTCACAGCGCCTCACGCCTCTCTCTCTCTCTCCTCTCGGTTCGTACGGCGGCGAGAAAACCGAAAACCGCACTCTCTCCTGTTCGTCTCAGGCCTTTTAAAGGCTTAAACAAGACTTAAAACATGTTAGAGAAGGATTAGGACTCCTTAATCAAGCCAAATCACGTCCCAGACCGTCCGATCAAGACCGGGAGCCACCTGGGCCGTCCGATCGTGCTCCGGTCCACGAAATAGGGCCGTGGACCGCGAGAAACGCGTGGGAAACGCCCACACGGTCCACAGACCGCGCTGTGGACCACCCGGTCCACGGTGGACCGGGGCAAGGGCCAGCAGGCCGCTGGGTCGCGCGTCCCGCGCGGGCCTGGGCCTGGGTCGCGCGTCCCGCACGGGCCTGGGTCCCGCGTCCCACGCGGGCCTGGGATGCGCGTCCCGCGCGCCGCCGCCTGCAGCCGCGCCGCTGCCGCCCGCCGCCGATCGCCGGCGGTCCTCCACCGCCTCGATTCTCGTGCCGACTTCAAAAGCTCGTATCTCCTCCATCCGAGCTCCGATTCAGATGATCTTGGTCTCGTTGGACTCCATTTTTCGCCGCGAACCTCGCTGTGGGCTCAATGTGGGCTGAATCTCGAGGTGTCAAATCCTAACAATCTCCACCTCGACTCGATATTCGGCCTCCTCCAAACTCCGAGAGCTTCTGGATCTCCTCGCCCCCATGCCCTGGGGCAATCGCCTGCTGATCATGGATGGGCAAACATGGGAGTCGAGCCAGGCTGCTCGATCCCATCTCCGTCGTATGCTGTGCTCCTCCTGACCTGAGACCTGCTCGGGGCATCATCCTGCGGCAATAGGAATCTTACCTTGCGACGTCGCCTCTCGTCCTCCCGAGTCTCCTGTCTCGTGCCCGATCCGCCTCCTGGAGCTCCACCTCGCTCTGGGCTCCACCTGGCTCCCGATGCTCCACCTCGCACTGGGCTCCCTGCCAGGTAATAATGTCCTCTGCTCCCCTTCTTCCCCTCCAGCACAATCCTATCGCCGCGTAGCACCCTCAGGATTCCTCCACCAGCTACCGTCCTGTAGCCTCTCGAATCCAGTCTGCTAAGTGAGATAAGATTCCGCCTGAAATCGGGTATGTATCGGACCTCCCCCAATCTCCTCACTGCACCGTCATGTGTCCTCCAGCTGACCGTCCCAATGCCTCTGATCGCACAGCTCGATCCATTCGGCAGATATACAGTGCTCTCACTGTTCTCCAGGGAGTCAAACTGCTCCTCTCTGCAATACACATGATAGGGGCATGCATAATCTAATATCCACTGCTGGGAAGAAATAGATACCTCGTCAGATATCTCCAGGACATCTCCATCTGAATCGCTGCCGGCCGTCGCTACAGCAGCCACCGTCCGATTTTTCAGTTGAGGGCAATCTCTAGCTAGATGCCCCAACTCCTCACACCGGTAACACCTGGTTTTGCTCAAGTCCCTCCTGGACTTAGACCGCCCTCGATGCGATCTCCTGTCGCTCCGTCTACCGCCTCCTGCACCTCCAGAAGCCACCAAAGCTGAGCTATCGACACCTGAGCTCGAAGCTGGGTTCTCCCTCCTGAGAACCTCGTTCTGGAGTATCGCCGCGGTGACCTCGTCCATCTTGATAGTGCTCTTCCCCACTAGAAGAGCAGTCACCAAGGACTCGTACGAAGAAGGAAGCGACGCCAGCAAAACCAGTGCCCTGGTCTTCTCCTCAACGTTCTCGCCAACGCTGAGAAGGTCGGTGAGGATCTTCTGGAAGTGGCTCAGATGCTCCTGCACGCTTTGTCCCTCAGTCATCCGCAGTTGGTAAAACTGCCTCCAGAGGAAAAGAGTGTTGGTGAGAGACTTCGCCATGTACAACTCCTCGAGCTTCGACCACAGCATCGTCGGGAAAGTCTCGCTCAGCACATGGATCACCACCTCATCCGCCAGGTACATACGGATGGTACTCACCGCCTGCATCTGTAGCCGTTTCCAATCCCGCACCTCCATGGTGGTCGGTTTCTCATCGCACAAGAGAGCATCGATCAACCCCTGTTGGATGAGCACGTCCTTCACCCTTGCCTGCCACAAGGAGAAATTGCTCTTACCATCGAACTTGTTGATCTCCATCTTGATTGTTCCTGTTTTCTCCATCTTCAGTCTTGCTCACCACCACTGCAATCTGCGTCCTTGTACCGCCTTGCTCTGATACCACTTGTTGGGTGGATGTCTGGCCAAAACACCACCTCCCAAGATCCTTTCGGTACCACGCGATGCAGCAGGAAGAAAGAAGAAACAAAACAAAAGGAAAAACAATCAAAATACGTGGATCAGCCACAAAAGGGCTCGCCTCCACGGGGCATGCAAACTTCACTATGAAAAAAAAATTTTACAAGAGGAGACCTCACCCTCAACCCTTGTACACCCAATTATCTCTCACATGAAGTTTCTCTCACAAAAGCTCTCTCTCTTGGAGACCCCCCTGAACCCCTGAAGAGCCTGACGACCGCTGTCCAGGAGCCTCCTGCTCCTTCTCTCACAGCGCCTCACGCCTCTCTCTCTCTCCTCTCGGTTCGTACGGCGGCGAGAAAACCGAAAACCGCACTCTCTCCTGTTCGTCTCAGGCCTTTTAAAGGCTTAAACAAGACTTAAAACATGTTAGAGAAGGATTAGGACTCCTTAATCAAGCCAAATCACGTCCCAGACCGAATAATAGCTTCACCACAACAAATAAATTTTTGACAGAATACAAATTTGAATATAAATTTTTTATTCACCTATTACTGATTCATACAATTTTATATACAAGATATTCACAACACATCCAAATATCATGACAGAATACAATTTTTTTTATAAATTTAGATAAATAGCGGAGCCAATATAGATATAGTCACATTGGTAACACAACAAACTATGATAATCCTATCTCGTGACCCTTCACGATCATCTGTGCAGCATATTTGGCACGTAACTTCGGCACATGAGCATCTGTAATTATGATATGTCATCCCATCATCAGACTCTCTATAAAATGCATGATGTAGAAGAACTGATACAAGTCATTCTTTGCATTAACACTTCATTACAGTATAACTAAAATTATGCCATATAAAATTAACTCCAACATTCATTACAATAACATGGTTTCTTAACAACATTCATTTTAATATTAGCAGGACAACAACAACAAGCAACGCTATCATTCCGAACAAAATTCTATTTGTCATAGCACTACTCTCACTTAAATCTTTAATTTTACAATACAACTTTTTGGACTCCATCTTTAAATCAGTAATTTTCCTTCTGACATCTCGAAGCGAATCATCTACTAAAATCGATGATTGAGTTCTCAATGGATCATTTGTAGGCAAACATCAGTCCACAAAATAATATTCTTCACAACTATAATACAACTTATTTTGATTTTTTTGTGAATTTGAGATTTTAATTGATGTTAAACGACCACAATGGCATCTCTTATTCAAATAATCGAGCCAACATGAGATAGTCTGACAACTTGAACTTTGTTGAGATATTAAAACTTTTGCACAAAATAAAATAAATTGTATTAGTTAGGAATATTAGTTAGATGAAGAACAATACAATATGTTCTACTATATTCAGCTACATTCAAATACTAAAAAAAAGATTAGGATAGTCAAAAAAACCAAAGGGTTAGAGTTCTGGTAAAGAGAGCAGTCCTAGAGCTTCAGCGAAGAACACCGATTTGATGCTTCTATGGGCACATTTGAAGGGGAGAAGGTTTGATGCATGAGAGGCCGAAGAAGATAACATACTAATATCACTTGAGTATGAATGAAATTTTAAATTTATAATAATATTTTTTAATTAATGAATGTTATCTGACAATTATTATAACTATATTATGGGCTATTATCATAGCAGTTTAGTTAAAATAAAACTTATATAAAAAAAGGGGGTCTTTAAAATAATCACCTTAGCCATTAAAATATTAAAATTATATTATGCTAATCATGATAATCATATCATTTTTTTTTATCGAAACATTACTCTATAGAAATTGCAATATGTGCCTTAGTCATTGTGCATCTTGTATAAAGCAAAAGCAAATAAAAAAAAATATAACAAAGCTATTAAAATTTTGCAGTGACAATACTCTCTCCTATATTAATCTTGGGTTTCTCTTTTGAGCAATTTTAAAAGTCCTAAATCACTGTCTTATTATTGCAGATATGCAAATCCATTTTCTATTCATTGATAGATAGGTATTATCCAAAGAATGATTAACATACACCAATCCGCAGATGCAAATTGCAACGCACCATGCACAGCATTACTCACAATCTAGCAAGAAAGCTTATGAATACCTACCAAACACTGAGATTGATGTCACGACAGAAATATATGCGTCATTAGTTCATTTGTTCTCATATCTCTAAATATTTTTATTTTATGATTGATCATGACTTAGATCTATCAGAGATATTATGATTCTCTTTCATGCCTCAACTAAGAGGATTTTATATTTACCTAGCTATTGATATGAAAGAAATAAATGAGAAAGATGCTCACCTGATATGGAGGAGGTAGCCCTCTGGCTGTATGTGGAGGCGGCGGCACCGATTGGGTGCGGCGGCTGGTGGTGGCGGCACCGATTGGGTGCGGTGGCGGTGCCGGTTAGGAGTGACAATGGGTGGTGGTAGTGATAGTTGAGGGCGGCGGCTGCGGCGGATGGTGCCGACTATGGTTGGGGCCGGGCCGAATAGTGACAGTGACGGTTGGGGGTGGTAGAGCCCGATGGCGGCATCAGTTGGGGGCGATGTAGGCTGATGGCAACGTCGATTAGAGGTGGCGACGACTGGTGACGAATGGGGAAGAGAGAAGACAGCGGCGGGTAGAGGCGAAGGGTGGGAGTTAGGGTTTGGGAAAGAGTCTGCCGTGGGTGGGGGTTGGAGAAGAGCCGATGGTGGGTGGAGGTTGAGAAAGAGCCGACGGTGGGTGGGGTTGAAGAACTTGAATTTGGGGATGAGAGGAGAAGTTAGGGGCAGCAGGTGGGTATTGGAGGTTGGAGAACAGCTGACGATGGGAGGGAGGGGGAGAGAGAGAGAGAGGAGAACGTAAGAGTTGGGAGAGAGGGAGAGAGAGGAGAAGAAGGTGAGAGTTGGGGGTTGGAGAAGAGCCGACGGTGAGTGGAGGTTTTGGATTGCTTAGGGTTTTGAATGAGAGAGAGGAGAAAAGATTTGGGAGAAAGATGGGAGCAGAAGAAAGGGGGAGAGAGAGAGGAGATCAAGAGATGGGGGCACGCATGTGAGCTGCCGTCGCATCGCGTGCTTTCTCTCCGACATGTCTTTTCTTTTTATTTTTAAACAACATCAGATCAGCTAACAGCCTCTCAAACTCCTTTGTTAGTTTTTAGAAAGAGCTTTGAGATACGTGTCGATCCAACGAACGGAGATCCTATCGGATGTATGTTAGAATCCGACCAACCGGAGGAGGATCTATTTCAAATATTATATATATATATATATATATATATATATATTATTTATTTATATTGTTGGAAGTATTTTTGTCAAGTATGGATTATCATCACTCAAAAATTTATCAAATATCATTTTTTTTATAATATTTATTTTATTTTTTAAATATAAAATTTATTATTTTTATTTTTTATGATAAATATGATAATTTATATAAGATTCGCTCAAACCAAACGGGCCTAAGTGGCATCACCGGACCCATTGCTTGGCAAGAAGCCAACGGTAGCCATCCTTTATTGTTTGCTACTTTGCTCGCCGTCCGCTCGCGTTCGCGCAGCATCCCGTCATCCCTTGGTCCCTCTCCCCTTCTTCGTGACTTCCGTCTCCGATTTCCCTTCCATTCCCAACTTCCAAAACCCTAGCCCCAGCTTCCATCGAAACCTCGGCCTCGACCCCGTGCCCACCCCGTCTGCCACTATCCGCGATACATAGAACCGGAATCCACCCCCAGCGCCTCGGAATTCGGAGGAGCACCGATGTCAGTCGCAACTACCGCTGCCTCTGCTCAAAATATATCAACAATTGCTCGTCCTGATCGGTTTTACCCGCCGCCCCTTCGGAGTTATCTTGTAAAAATCCATCCTTTCTCCAATTCTTCCTCTTCTCCCGCTCTTTTCTCGCAGGCGCGGCGGTTTGGGTTCGTCCAGATGAGAATGGTCTCCTGCCGGAAGGCGTCTTGGTGGCAAGTTGGTGCCTTGTTATCAGGTACGAGGAAAACCCTGGCTTAATTCTTTTTCATGACGGAACAGTAGAGAAAAAGGGTGAAAAATTCGATCTTTTTAGGTGACAGTGTTGATAAGAGTCCACGGAGAGATGTTTCGGGCCAGCTGAGCTTGGATGAGCTCCTTTCAGTTGCTGAAGCGCTCTGCATTGTGCCGCCTGCCATCTATTCGATCGGTTGTCTTGTTGCTTCATTGCTCCCAGGAGTGGCCAAGCCATTCCAGGTCTCATCGGGGAACAAGTTTTTTGTGTGCCAGTATTTTCTCTTTGTCGGTGCTGTGGTGATTGGAAATTTGGTTCGTTGGAAGCAGTGGCAGCGGATGTATAGGGTGAATGAGAAGGGGGTGAATGTTGATTTAATACAAAGGATTGACAAAGTGGAGCAGGACATGCGGAGCTCAGTGAAGATAGTTCAGGTGCTGTCGAGACAGCTTGAGAAGCTCGGGATTAGGTTCAGACTCACGAGGAAGGCCTTGAAGGATCCGATTAGTGAAGTAATTTTTGTTTTTCTCTGTCTACTGAATCATATGTAGATACATTTAGTCTTCTAACTTTGTATCTCATAGTTCCTGCAAGTCGTGTTACAAATTTTCCGTTTATTTAGTACCCAGAAAGACTACAGCTGGTTTTGTTTGTCACTTTTGATCTAACTGGAACGCTTAACCTGACAGTTATTGGGTTAATGAATTTTTTATACTCTAGTAGTTCTGTTGATTATGTATATGCTTATTGCAAAGAATTTCTTTTTAATTCTTGTGTAGCATTTAGCCTTATCCTTCTCTCATCATCTAACAAGATATCATCTACAAACCACATATTCCATGGCACCTCCTATGTATCAGTGGTGAGTTCATCTGTGACAGGTGTAGAGTGACTGGGATCAAAGCTGATACTTATGTAGGCCCATGGTGATTGGAAATTCGCTTTTCACACTTGTCGGTTATAAGTCTGCATAACTCCATTATGCATGTTCCTAGTAATTTAAACTCTTTTTTTTTGCGCTCTTGTTAGACCCCATAATTGTAGCTTACCATACAGATTGGGTTTGTACTTACCCCCTCTATCAATACATGGCATGCTGCTAGAGGCAAGATGACAATTGTACCATGAGTGTGTGTATGTAGTATCATATCTAGGAGTGGCAATCGGATCAGGTCGGATCATAAACGGATCGGGTCATAAACGGATCGGATCAGAAAATGGTCAATCCAAACCTGATCTGTTTATTAAACGGGTCAAAAATTCAAATCTGAACCCAACCTGTTTATTAAACAGGTAATCCGATCTGACTCGTTTAACCCATTTATTAAATAGGTCAAATTAGGTTAAACAGGTTAAACGGATTAAACAAGTTAAACAGGTCGAGTTAAATGGATCAGAAACAGATTAAACAGATTTTAAACAGGTTAAATGGATCTTAAATGGGTTAAACAGGTTAAACGAATCGAGTTAAATGGGTCAGAAATAGATTAAAAAGGTTAAATGGATTATCTGACTTAACCCGACCTGAATATTAAACGGGTTAAACGGGTCAGATATCTAAAATCCATATCCGACCCAATTATTAAACGGGTTAAATGGGTCGATCTGTTTATGATCCAAACCCGTTTAGCCTAAACCCAAACCTATTTATGGCGGATCGAACATGGATCGGATTGGCAGATCGGGTCATATTTTGCCAGCCCTAATCATCGAGCCTCCGTACTGTACAGGTACCTTATTAGGTCAGTACAGCATACCTAGCATAGGATGGTAGGGTTGGTGATAAAATATTTGATTTAATTTACCTTTGAAGTAACATTTTCCCTTTATGCCTATGAAAATTAGTATCGTTAGTACTCTATATTTTGGCTTTTATAGGTTGATTAAATTTTATGACCATGTATATATTCGACCAGTTTACATAAATCTTTAGTATTTGCTTAACAAATAAAATAGCATTCGTCGATGAACCTTCAGAAATAAAAGGAAACCAATTCTTTGAAATGATGAAATAATTATCATTATATCTAAACTATACCTTTATAGTGTCACTAATAAATTTAAGTTCATGATGGATGGTGCAATTTTGAATGTCCATTTTATTGTTATGATGGTATCATAATTCTTCTATTTCACTTATTCGGCATCTTCTTTGCTCCAAAGATCTACTTGATAGTTTCATTAACCATATGGACTTAGTTTCTCTTGGCATTTCATGCCTAAATGTCCGTTCCCACTAATTAATCAATTTGGCTCCTCCAATGCCTCGGGTATAGTGTTTTATGCTCACTTTTGCAAGGATGTATGTAATGTACCGATTTGGTTTACCATCTATCCTTGTCTCTTCTAGGCAAGGTTTAAAGTATTGACCACGGTGTTTGCCATATGATCCGATATGAGGTGTATTGTACCGTATCGATACCGTATTAGATCAACACTATCGTATCGGTCCATACTGTATACGGACATTATAAAAGGATGGTACTGGCATGGGGTCTAGTACTAAGATGGCAAACATTGATTGACCATATTGTCTCATGCCACTGCCATACTGCCACATGCTAGTAAACCATGAGTAGATATGGGAGTTGCGCCATGGCATGTATTGCACCAATATGTGATCTACACACCCTCATATTGCAATATTTCAAACCTTACTTCTGATTACTTTACGGTCTAGTCATGAGGGTTTGCTAGTTGTTTTAGGAGACTTTAAAGACAAATATGACTTAAGAACCAGGGCACTAGATAATATTTCTTATGGTTCTTATTAAGCCGTCAATAATGTTAAGATATTCTTTGGAACTATTTTATAAAAGGAAATATCGCATGGGAAAATATTTATGTGGACAGGTCTTGGTCTTTGTAATTAATAAATTTCAAGTCAATAGAGGCAATACAACTTTATCTACATTCCTAATTGGATATTGGAATACCACAAAAATGATAAGGACATCATTCTCAATAGTTGTATAATATTTAAATTAAAATGCACTATAAATGGATTTAAGATTATGGCATCCTCTGCTTTGCTGCATCATGTTTTCCACTTCTTGCTTCTTTTCATGTCAAAAGTTCATCTCCACTGGCTATTACTACCAATTCATAATTCTGTAGGTGTCTGTAAATGTCTATTATCCATTGCAGCTCCTTGGAACAAGTCAATACTTTGTTATAAATAATGCTTGCAATATTTTGACCACTGTCTTCGATCAGTGTTTTTGTTTTTACCTAATGAACATCAACATATGTGGAAAACTGCTGAATGCACTAATTCTTGGTTTCCCTGGATAAATCTTGGCAGGAATTAAACCTTACAAGTTATCTAATCTACATTTTCATTCTTCTTTTTGTGCTGATTAATTGGAGATTTGTACTTGAGGAAGAAGATCGGAGGTCGCGTTGTCTTGATTCCAGTAGACTTTCAATGTTTGATTTTTCAGAATATTGTTTGTTTTACTAGTGATGCATGTAGATTTAACAAGGTCGTGGCCTTCGTATGGCATTATGTACAATCTATTGGTTATGATGGGCATATTTGTGATGTAGAAGAGTTATGCCTTTTGAATATTTTTGCACTTGCATACGTTGGCACCACAAAATGCTGTCTTTTACTTTAGGC
This sequence comes from Elaeis guineensis, assembly GCF_000442705.2. Classification (NCBI taxonomy): domain Eukaryota; kingdom Viridiplantae; phylum Streptophyta; class Magnoliopsida; order Arecales; family Arecaceae; genus Elaeis; species Elaeis guineensis. Next base: position 5,679,415 of record NC_026005.2, read on the forward strand.
TGTGATGGCAAAATGCTAGGGGCATGGAAGACCAGTGCTGCTTTAGGAGAAAAACTCAAAACTAAATTACTACTGAAATTAGATAATAACTTCATTCATGTTTAGTTTCTTCAAATTTTATTCATTGTCTATTTTTAAGAGGGCAAAAATCTGTATGTAGTTACAAATTATTGATCTAGAATCGACCACTATGGTCGCATGTTAGCAATACCTAATTGGATCAACAATGTAAAGGTGGAAGCATACGAAATTTTGTAGAGGAGTTATATATATATATATATATATATATATATATATTGTGAATCAAGGATGAAAAAGAAAAAGTAAAATCATTAGACACATCTTTTGCTTTTACCTCATGCACAAAGGACACATAATACCTGAGCTACATCATCATTGTCATTTAAGCCTTTTCCCATTAAAATATGGAGTTTGTATGGAGCAAAACTCCAAGTTAAGAATGCTTCATGAAAGAATTGAGCAAAGTTTCTACCAGCGATTAACCTGATGTCAATTCTCTTGAAATTGATGCTGTTCCTAGCAAATCCAACTTTAGGAAAGAGAGGGGTCTTCCATGAAATCTATTTGACTGATTGGTGGGTAAGGGGATATACCTTGATGATCATATTTTAAGCTTATGCAACCAAGGGGCAACCCTTCAACATTCTGCTCCAGAATCTGGGTGCAAGGGGAAAATAATAAATTTTGATATTGGGAGCTACATTCATCTCTAAGGCACAGATAAAGCCCGGACATCAATAAATTAAAGCCTTTAACTTCACCATATCTTGTACAATTTCGAATATCGTTTGGCATCACTATTTTTTCATAACAAAATATTTTCAGAAGCATAAACAAGGTAGCAAGTGATCATTGAAGGAATGCCATGGATCCTGCATTCTTGCTGTAAATGTTGCTTCTGTAATATTAAATGTAAGATGCTTTATGTATTCTCACAGTTGGAGTATAATTGATGAATGCAGACTGCCGCTTTGGCACAGAAGAACTCTGATGCTACTCGAGCACTAGCAGTGCAAGAAGCTGTTCTTGAAAGGGAGCTTGGTGAAATCCAGAAGGTCTTGTTGGCAATGCAGGTAAGTCTTCCCTAAGCACACACACCTTTCTTACGGGTATCTTTATCTCCATAGCATTTTATGCATTCTCAAGTAGTATCATCACATCCTGCCAACTTATGTCCTTCTCATATCTTTATATATTTTAAGTATTATGACACTGATTTTTCACTTATTCTTATATTTGGTGGATCTTAGTCTCTCCTTTATTTTGAAAAATTATGAAATAATAATCTGTGAGAAGGAAACCTAGTATTGTTGGATCTATATTAAATTTTCAACAAAAGGGTGATGTACTTGCAATTTCAAATTCTACCTACTCATGATATCCTGTTATTGATAGTTTCCTGCTTTTATTATCATGTAGGAAATACTGGCAATGCTGCAGATTATGATGACATAGTTCAGCTTCTGTGTGATTCTGTGTCTTTTGATTCAAGTGTAACTTAAATAAACCTACAAGAATGACAATATTATCAACATAAGCGGTACTATATAAGGGTTGTATTTGCCTGACTGGCTATTTTATACATATATACTTGCAACAATGAGTGCTAGCTGCTTTCATTGGTGTCTTCTGTGTGCTGTACAGAGTTTCTCATACTCAGTCTTAGATTTTGCTGGGAACATGTTAAATCTGCATACCATTTTGCCTTATATATAATGGGGTTTTAAGAAAAACTTGATCAAATAACTTGTAACTGGCAATTTGTTAACCCAACTGAACTTGCCTTGCCCTGGTTAGGTTTCTCAATGGAGCAAGAGTTTTGCATTCTACTTGATTCTTGGTAGCTGGAAAGTTCTGCTTGGGGTGGCATACCACTTCCAGAACTCATCCACTTTACACACTTCTTGGATGTTTCCTTAATTTTTTTGAGAGACCTGTTTCCCCATATCTGCAACCAAATCCACTCCTGCATCTGCTCTCACTTTCAGCAACTAATACTTGATCTCCACATTGGATAAATATAGAAAGAGATCCATTGATAAATTCAAAGCTAGGAGAATTCGTATGGTAAAAATCTACCAAGAGAATCATGAGAAAATTGTAAACTGTGGGATCATTTTTGGCTAATTTGTAAAGATAGCACTGTTGGCCTTTTTTAGGTGACAATAATGTGCATCCTGCTTGATAGGTGCACTCTAATTGTACAGATGCATTTTTTAAGATGCTACATGGAATGAAGGAGAGTGGATTTTGTTGTAAAGGAAGTTTGGTTATAGGGTGAGGCACTTAATTCGATGTCCCTTTACTGCATCTCCTGCATCTGCTCTCACTTTCAGCAACTAAGACTTGATTTCCACATAGGATAAATAGATAAAAAGATCAGTTATAAATTCAAAGCTGCGAGAGTTTATATGGCAAAAATCTACCTAGAGAAACATGACAAAATTGTAAACTGCAGAATCATTTTGGGCTAATTTGTAAAGATGGCACCATTGGCCTTTCTTAGGGGATGATAATGTGCATCCTGCTTGATAGGTGCACTCTAATTGTACCGATGTTTTTTTAAAGATACTACGTGGTATGAAGGAGAGTGGATTAATTGAAAAGTTTGGTTAGAAATTGAGGCACTTAATTTACAGCATCTGTGAATCTCCATGCATGTATATCTATAGCACAGGAGATATTTATTCATGTTCATTGAGCTTACTTAGTTATTGACCTAAGAGAGAGAGAGAGAGAGTAGCTGTAATAGAGTGCTTTTGGGTCTTTAGTGCTATTGTCAACATTACCACGGGTCGTCGTATGTGTTTACTCAAGAATAGAAGGCAACAAATATGTCTATCTACCTAGACTCAGGCACTTTATTCTGTTTTATATGTTTTTTTACGTGTTTTGCAACAGTGGTCCCATCCAGCCGGTTCTTATGCACATTCCCTGTATCTGAAGAAGCTGTTAAGAATTGACTCAATGCAGTACGTATACAAGATGATAAATCACTAGTCAATATTGCCAACCTTTACCATTTCTTCTTTTCTAAATGCTACCAAGTTGCCCAAGTATGTATAATCTACCATTCTATTAGTAGGTTTGTCTTGCTTCGATCATAATGATAGGAAGATATATTATCAGAAATCTTAAGAAAAAAACAAAAAGTTCATGAATAGTTTTTCTGATTTCCATAAGATTTTGTTTGTAGCCCTGCCTTTCACCACTCTTTGTTATGTTATCTTGGACAACTTGGCTTCAACCAAGTTGAACTGCATTGATGTGTGTTATATACAACAAGATAGAGAACATGAATACCTTGCCAGAAAAGCAAGACTTGCTCTAAGTTTTGACTTTGCTGCTTGACAGTGCTAAAATGCCAACAAGGTCTTAAAATAATATGTGTAGTATGTTTATAGTTACCAAAGTCATCATATACTTTCTACAGGTGATTTACCATTTAGCATATGGACAAAGCACAAGTGGCTTATCAGTTCAGAGTGAACTATGCTAGAATTTTATGCAGAACTCCTCCCACATGGGTCAGATGGTGGGAAAGTAAAGCAAGCATCAATATTTGGGCTTGATTAGGATTAGGCAACTGACATTGGCTTTTTGTATTTTTTCTTTTTTTTTTTTTTTCCCCTTTTAACTTGTTTCAGAGGCACTTGCCATTAGTTAGAGAGGTTTGTGATATGATATAGAGGTTGGAATGCATTAAGTCATATGACTCACTTGAGTAAGGTCTGTTGTACACCCACACTTTTAGTTCTGTACCACTGAATGGGATAGGATCTCTAACTAGATACTCCATCCAAACCCAATTTCTCCCTCCCCTAGCCTTCTGGAATTCGATCGTTTCCTTAGCTAACTTTTTATCCTTCGTCTTCTTGACTACCTTCTCCTCCTGCTGTCACATTTGAGTTCATTCCGGCATCTTTCAAATTAAGGATATTAAAACATTGTATCTCTTTTGACAACCAACTTAGGGTGTCAAAGTACCCAAGCCATATACTTTCATTGCATTGTTGAACCCTCAAAGTGAACATGTTTTTGATTTCTGGTCTACTTGTTATTTTAGACATGCATGCAGGCAGGAACGGTTTGGCTGCTGAGTCTGAGATGAACTAATATACTTATAACAGGTACTACCATTTGCCTCCAAGGCTTTTGCTTCAAAGAAAATAATCTATTTTTCATTGCAGAATGCCAGGAGTTATATGGACAAGAATGCACCAATTTTAGGAGTACAATGATAATATATGTTTTTCCTTTCTGGTTTTCTATCCTTTGCACCGCCTTTATACCACTTGATACACTATTCAGTAGTTCCTGTGTTGAGGTATTCATTTAGGAGCTCTAGATATCTAGTTAGGAACTAGCAATTTGAAGCTACTTTCTTATCAAACCTTCAGCTAAAGGTTAGTTGTAGTCTGTAGACATAGTCCACTTTGCTCTGAAGCACAATAAGTTGTTACTAAGGGTCACAGTTTATGACTTCTCCTGCTAACTCAACCCAAGATAAGTGGGTTTGGGTTTGGCTTAAATATTTCTGGGTCCTAAACAGGTTGACCCTACTTAACCTATTTTTTTGGTAAAGTTACCCTATTTAACCTCTTTATTAAATGGGTCAGGTTTAATTTTAGAGTCCTAACCTGTCTAGCTTTTTCTGACCCAGTTAATAACCAGATCAGGTTGATGCCAATTACATTCAGACTCATTGGAGACTTGTTTAACCTATTTAACTTATTTGAAACCCATTTAACTTGCTTGACCTGATCCAAAATATTTATTAAATGGGTTATGTGGGTCCAGTCAGGTTACCTATTTCATAAACAGATTGGGTTTGATTTGGATTTCTGACTCATTTAATGAACTTGTTGGGTCTTGTTGATTGGTTTTTCCTAATACCTATATCTCAGACCGACTTAAACTGACCTGAACCCAACTCATTGCCATGTTTACTTGTTATCATATACCCAATTGCCGGTGGGATGTTGCAAGGGTACAACAAGCATTGCTTCTCTCTCTCTAATTCGGCATACATTAGTGGGAGTTGGTGAATGATTTTATTGATGCTTTTACATGGATTGAGCTATTCTAGTTAGACCTTATTGGTGAATATTTTGTTGTGCTAATATAGTTCTGTCTCATGTGCAACTTTGTTAATGATTCCTTGGTAGGATCACTGTTGATTACATCATTTAGGGAACCTGTCCCCTTGTATGAAAATATTCTTTGGTATGTGGTAAGAGGAGGTCAGATAGAATAATGCAATTTTTTTCATATTTTTGTGTTACAATGCCATAGATGGGTTATAAGTTAACTGGGATATCTCACCAAAGAGGACAAGAATGCCCATGAATCTTGATTTCAAGTGTGATGTTACTGCCTTGAGCTACACCTGCTTCCATTAGAAACTGGCATTCCAAAGGTAGAGGATGAAAGAAGTTTTCTTGGGGAATTTAAACATCCAACTGTACTGATTTGAACATAATCCTGCAGTTAGTACCATTTTCTCTTTGTGGAGGTCCGAGGTTCAAATCCTGGGGGTGGCATAGATGCTCAAGGAGTCACGGGGGGTGCAAGTGTGGTGCAGACCGTTTGAGAATCACATAGAAGGGCAGGTGTGGCATGGATTTCTGCCAATGTTCCACAATTTTCACTCTTATTTGTTGCTTACAATGATCTCTTCAGCCTAAAGACCCTTGTAGATCCCTCACACCCCCACTCTCCCCACAGCACACATGCACGTACTCTCACATAGAAACAAAAGGAGAAAAAACAAATCTTGTATTGTGTGTAACAGAAGAATGAAGAAATATATGTAATAGAATGAAGAGATAATTCAATAAATAGACCGAGCTAAATAAAGCTAGGTGGATGAAATGGAGAGATGTTCTTGGCCAATATTTCGTTGAAACATCCCTTTGAGATTTTAAGGAAAATTCAAGAGAATAATCAAGTCTTATGTTATGTAATGGTGGCGATAAAGAGGGTCTGATAACATAAATAAGTCTGACAAAGAGAAGCTAAAACTGGGAAGACTAAAATGAGGAATGATCAAAGCAGAGAAAGTACCTAAATTTTCACTAATTGAGGACAAAGTGTTGGACAGCCAAGTAAATTGGTATGGATGTGTGCAATAAACTTATGGCACATCTGTGTTAAATAATGAATTTATGGAGCTTCATGAATGTGAATGCAATGAATGTGAGGGGCTCATGTTTGAGTTAGAGGCCAGGAAAGAGAAAATCTAAGATAACATATAATCTATGGGAGCATGTGAAAAAGTTTGAGATGAAGATATAAGTTTAATAGAACAGAACAGTGAAGGAGGATTCATTCTGCTAACTCTATATAATTTAGACAGGGTGTGATGTTGTGATTATAGTTCACAATAAAATCTTTGTCATTAATCATTAATGACAGGTTGCCTAAATACTTATCGCATAATATAATCATTTTCAAGAATGTAGTTCTTTATCTCTAGTATTTCAATACATTTGGAATATATCACGAGAAAAAGTGTTGGAGCATACCTCCTCAACTAGATCCAACTTGCGCTGCCAGTCCCTCTCTTTTATATATTGATAAACATTATTATAAACATCACGTGACACATCATGTTTGCAAGTACCAATGAAATGAACTTTTGAGGGTCTAGTCACTTCCCTATCTTTAAGTGTGCAGTTTATGTAGTTGTTTCTGTGTCTTGATTGAATTCTTGCATTTCAACATATGATAGGTAAAGTTATTGTACTATTTAAGCTGGCTAGTGTCAGAATTTACTCTAGAATATAAACTTAAAACTTTAGCTTGAAACCTCTCATCTTCTATGATTTAATTTGATTCTTCTATATGTTGATGAGCTGCTATGTTTTTATGTTCTTACCATTTTTCCTTTCTGAGCACTTTCTGTAGGAACAACAACAAAAACAACTTGATTTAATCCTTGCAATTGGGAAAGCTGGGAGATTGTTAGATAGCAAGAGGGATTCTATATCAGAGCAAGGTAGCATTGGAACAAGTAGTTCAGCTCAGGAGAAGGAAGAAGCAAAGGAGCTGGAAATACAGTCTGGAAGACATGCTGGAGGAGACAATGTTGGAGCCTAGTTTAACTCGCCCGCACTTTTCCTTCTCCAAAGACCTCAACAAGCCATTTTTGTTTAATGTAACATTGAAAGCAGTGTATTGATGGTGTTATAAAGAAATAAGGATGCAAACAATGTTCCAGTTTTACCTAAATTGAAAGAATATTTTGGAGAATAAAAAATTGCCACTGAGCATTGGATGAGCTGGAACAAGCATCTTGAACAATATAATATTCACTCTAGATTAACTTTGTGCCACTTCGGGGCTGGAATGAGAATCCATGGAAGAAGACAACCGAATTACCGATGTTGATGCTAGCATGATGAGCATTGTTTCTAGCCTTGTATCTATTTGACCAATTTATTTTGCTAAATCTCACTTGGTGAGAAATTGAGAGCTGGTTGGTGATTCTTCATGGATAAGTGTGTGACCTGTTGGTGATTCTTCACTTGATGAGCTGTTGGTCTTAAATTGCATGCAGTGAAACTGATAGGCAACTGATACTTTTTGGACAACCTACTGACAGACTTTTCCACACTAGTCAGACAGTGTGTGTTCATCATAGCTCATCAGACATGATTAAAAAATGGCATCTGACTGCACGAGGCTTCTGCCACTCTCGATTTTAATAAAGATGGAGAGACTATTTTTTTTGTTTCACAGTAAATAATTATTGTGGGGTTAAATAAACATCCACTTCTTACATGCTCTTCTCATTTTAAGCCCTAATATTCTTGCTTGATTAAGGATCTAAAATCTAGTTAAATCCAATCACACACATCATGATTAGTATGGGATCATCCTCAATGGATTTGTGTTGTAGTTTTGTCTAATCTATATATACTATGGGTTAGATTTATTCTGATATCATTTCTATCAGTCAAAAATCTCATTCAAAAAAAATAGCCAAAAGATATTATTTGATCTTTTAATTCTGTATATATATACAAGATCTACTCGATGCATAACTAATGTGATACTAAATACACACCTGCATATATTCTCATACTTTAATACTCTCTCTACTGCCAATTAATAATCTTCATCATCTTTTTGATCTTCAAGGGAGGCAACTTTGGGGAATGCCTCCGGAAGATGGAGTATGCCTTTCTTGTTATTGCCGACGACGAATCCTTTCAATTGCAAACTGTAAATAAGAAATTGAATGTGCTCGCTGACATTGAATGGAAATAGGCAAATCAAAAGCATGAAATGCTTGCCATTACTAGAGGAAATTTATATTTAGCAGGAAATAATGCCACCGGCAGAAGACACAAGTCATTTCTCATTGCTAAGAATGATGAGCACTGTAGGGACAGCTTCATGGATTTCCAGCTCCGATTTGGATACGACCCTCGTGAAATGACTTGAGTACGCTGTCTTGTGGCCACTAGAGGCTCCAAATCTTAGGCTGGAATGTTACATCTCGTACCGCATGATACATTAGAGCAGCCCTCCCCTAAATTGAATCATGGTCCAGGTGAATGAGGAAGCTTTTGAAAGTGAACTTTTGATGTGTTACATGAAAAATTCCAAAGGTATATGTTGTTACCTGCACCATGTAACAATTAATTCGGGTTAATAAACCGATTAAAAACTCAATGGATCACTTGCAGATAACTCATTTTTTTCTCCATTTTGAATCATAAAGTTAAGGTGGAATTTGTTTGCACTACAATTACCTCTCAAAAATTTTACAGGCTCATGGTTGGTTCCATGAAGAGCTAAGAACCACGTAGAAGAAATTTAGTTGAATGAGCCCAGTTTCAGCCGAGAAGGGACCCTTGCATCTCGTCCGATGGCCATTTTACTACTGAAGTTCTAAGCAGTGAAAAAGCTAATCAATCTATCATCTTTATGCGGATTAATTGTTTTGACGTAAAGGAAATTCGTACAGACAAGTTTTTGAGAAATAAATTCACACCGACAAGTTATCCAAGGATTTCTTTTTTCATTTTACCTCTATGATCAGAAACCCTGAAATGTCTGAGCCTATGTTTCAACAGACACTTGAAACTATTGGTCCCTGTTATAACAGTGAATACTGTTCCAATCCAAACTCCAGACAGCTTTTATTTTTTTTAAATGGAGAACTGGGATGGAAGAAAGCAAGGTCAAAATTAGATGAGGATGGTATTTAAATTTACATCAATCTTAATTGGTGGTCAGTGACTTTATCAAATCAACCAATAAACTCAGTGTCCCGTAACATTGCTACCATTATAATAGAATAAGACCCAATTAATTTTTTCATGTATAAAAATATTAGCCAATCACGTACTATGTATTTTCAACTCCTTACTGACGGTAACAATGGATTGGATATTGATCGGATTGGCAAATATCCATATCAATCTTATAATTTAACATTTCTTATCTATATTCATTCCGTACCCGCTCCAAGTTAGGTTGGATTGAATTGAGTAAATAATGTAAATCAGAACAGAGAAATAGACAAGGCAGGTTGAAATAAATTGGTTCAGATAAAAAATTTATCATGTAAATATTTATAATTTTTTTAAAAAAATATTTAGATTAAAATTTTATCGATAACAAAACATATTATTATATCCAATTTAAACATATTCTGAATATTTTATATAAAATTCATATTCATCTAGGATCTAAATGGGTTGAATAAAATCCTTTTCATTTGAATCTAGTCGGATACCTTATGCATCGGCTATAATTACCATCTCTATTCATTGCATGCAAAGCTGCACCACCTTCAAACCATGATTTTAGCTGAAAGAGAAACATCATTCAATGCAACGTGGAAGTGTTAGGTGCCCTGCCAATGAATGGGGCCCATTTGGTGGGGCCTGAGGTGACAAATTCCTCCGCACACGCAAGAGAGAAAGCATTAGCAGGGCCACGTGGGCCTCCGACAATGTTACCCTTTCGTTCCGTGTACCCAAAGATTCTCCCACACCCTTGTAGGCCCCACACCGAGCTCAGCCAAAATGATCGATGCCCCCCCCCCACCTCTTTTGTCCTCATTTATTTATTTTGCCTGCCCGCCGAATGAATCGAGATGTGCATGAACAGTTCCATGATTGAGGGCTCCTTTGATGTTTCTTTCTTTTTTCCCTCCAAACAAGGTGCCAACCTTATACTTCAATTAGAATTCAGCGCATAAATTAGCAAAAAGTAACAAAACAAAGTAAAAGTTCATACTCGCCTTTTTCTTTTTTTCTGGTATAAAAAGTTCATACTCACTTTAACTCATTCTGCTGACAAACAAGTCGATTTTGAGCACTTGTTTGAGACCCAAGACACCTCTCTTTCGAGGCGATCCATGGTGCTATAGATTTGGTGGCCCCTTGTATAGCCAGACATACCATGGATGTTCTATAAGAGAATTTGTCTACTATTCTGATTCAATTTTAAAATATTTTATACTCGAATTCTTCTGATTGTAAATTCATACTAGGGTGAGATAAGACAATCTTTTAATGGCACAAACAAAAAATAATTAAAAAAAACACTCTCGTTTAACAAGCTGAGCCTTAATATATATATTTTTTTTTCTTTGAGAAACATAAAACTTAAGTAATTTAGTACTAGATTTGCCTAAGAGAGAACAATTGATGCAAAAGCATGTAAAAATTGTTTAATAAATGCAAAGAGCCAATAGTTGTGAAAAATAATCTTGCACGAGATCATAGAGATATCATTCACATCTGGTGGTCTCTGTTATTTTGATGGTTTAGATGCCACAAAAGGGTTTTCATGGTGAATTGGCGTTTGTTTAGCCAACTGCTTGTGCCGAAGCAAAGAAGTTTATGTAATTCCTTGTAGGATGTTGATGAACATAGATAACAAGAAATAATTTTCAAGAGAATTTATTTATCCATCTTTTATAAATCTTTGAAGAAATGCTCCCTTACAAATAGTAGCGGATTAGAATAACAAACATGTATTCACTAAGACAAGGGAATTTATATTTACAAACTCGAGAATTATCTATTAGCATATCCTAATAAATAGTAAATATAACATCAAATGGTAAACAGGTTGATGCTAAAGTAATTGCAGCGCGGGATGAACAGCCATTGTACAGGAGTGGTGAGCCCCACTAGAGGGAGAAATTTCAGGGTAAATGAGTGCGATTTCCTAAGGCTTGTCTCCAAGTGTTGTTTGCTGGTGAAGCATTCGCCGTACTTAGTACATCCACTGCCTCAAAAACCACACCCACCCATTCCCTGAAACAATGTTCCACATCATGTAGCCTCTGTATTGTTGTTCGAAGGCTAGAAGTGGATCTATCCGGTGTGGCTCATGAAACCTTTTCTGTATGATATCAAGGCTGCAGGCATGTCACTCGACCCGACCCCAGGCCCAGCTCCACATGTGCTACAATTCATTCATGTATTTACTTTACATCGATTCCATATAAATTGGCATCGAGTTTCTAGCCGGAGCAAATTGAAAGTTACCCTATGTACATGATTTTTTACCAGTTCACCCTATGCTTACAGGAGAAAAAGAAACCCAAGTGGACTAAGAAACTCTTATTGGTAGCTATGCTTGGACCAAATGCCTCATGGAAAGGGAAAAAATACTAAGGGTGCATTCGGTTCATGATCTAAGTTGGAACCGTAATTGAAATGAAAATTAAAATGCGATATATTAGAAGAAAATAAAAATTAAATTTTAAAAAATTAATTTTTTTTTTTTATCGAGAACTACAATAATAATGAAACTCTCCCTCTGACATGTGATTGGAATGCGAGCAATTCATTTCCATCCCATTTCTATTACAATGTTCAACTCCCCCCCAACTGAACGTAGGCTGGGAGCTGGGATAACGGATGCAAGTGCTGTTCGAATGCCACAAACAGCAAGTCATGAGCTACAGAGCTAGTAGTACAGCAGAGAAAATGTAGGGAATGGTTAAAAGAAGAACTCTGCTCTGAAGCAACCCTCAATCATGCAGTGTTCCTCGTGCTGCCCGAGCCCTGGTATGGTATCCCGTGATTCAATTGACCGCCTCAAATCGCACCAATCCATGCAAATCACAGCAATCATTTCATCCAGCAGAAGGAACCTTTTTGTGCGACTAACCGTCCCCATAGGGGCATTACTTTTAAAAAAAATTAACACACAATCAGATCTAGCATTAAAAACATCAAATCCACCATAAAAGATGAGTAGCAACCACAATTATAAATAAAAATTCATTTTATGCTCGATGTAGGCAATAATGTTTAGTGTAATGTGTGCCTTATTACTATTTATTCTTAAACTAGTTATCCAAAGAAGCTTAGAGAAAACACACACACACACACAAAAAAAAAAAAGGTGGTGATGGGAATGGATGTGGTTGTCATTCAATACAGCATGCATATTATTAGGGCAGTACACATGCCGGATTCGGATTGGATTCATATTATCTATATGCATTCAAACTCGATTAATAATAATAATAAAATATGGTTTTAGGGGAGCAACCAGCCAAAGGCCAGCAATTTTCACAACTAAAAGAACCCTCATCAAAATAGTCCTTCAGAAAAAGCCAATTTATGGCAGATTACCAATAGGAAAGGAGCACAGTATGAGAGGTGAATGATTAAATGTTATAAAAAAAAAAAAACATTTTTGACGCATTTTAAATTTATTTTATATTTAGTATCGTTGAAATATAACTGAAATCTGGGTAGTGACTGGAATTTTGGAACTGAAATAATGGTGGGCAAGAGTTAAGAGAAAGAAACGTATAAATACAAATTTTAAAAGAAAAAAATAATATAAGTCATGCAGCCAATTCTCTTTATATTCTTATATTTATGTATATACATTTGCGCTATCAAATTTTCAAGTTCATATTGGTCAATCCAATAAGAAGTTGGATCTAACATATAGAATCTAATTTAATCCAATAAGATTATTAAAAACCTAATTTGGACAGACATTAACATAATCAATTGTGGTTATCAAGTTTCGGGACATCATTTGCGCCCCTATGTCTAATCACATATAAACTTTCTAATGCCGACCGAGTAAAGGTAAAACATTATTGAATCCATCACCAATAAAATATTGAATATAAATCCATAAGTCATATAATTAGTTTAAATATACTTTTTCATTTCAGCAGCGTAAGATGATACAGAGTACAAACAAGGCTTACCTTAAGAAGCATAGTTCCAGCAAATCAATGAAACCACCCAAAAACCTGTCCAATGTACAACCTGGAAAGTTGAATAAGCTTTCAAATTTCATTTTGTAATCAAATCCAAACATTTCAAAAAACAAATAAGAGTTTTACACAGTTGTTAGACAATAGTGGAGCCAACCAAATCCTACAACCAAGGACATATCTTTAAATTAAGCAATGATGGAGTGCAAGTTCTTGACATATAGCTGCATGGCTCTTTCACACTCTTCTTGCAAGACACCAATTCCATTACCTCCCTGCCGAAGATAATGCTTTGATTTACGACTTTTAGAGAGAGCAAAAAACGAAAAAAAAAAAAGAGAAAAAATCTTAGATTCTGCTAGTCTTGTTTCCTCTCTCTCAGGAAAACAGCATGAGCCCCAACAGTCAACTCCTAGTCCTGAGACCATAGGGACAAGGCCACAGTGGTACCAAAACCGACACTCTTCCCTTCCATTTAGGTAATCTCCTCGTGGTCATGCCCCACAGTTACCGACCCATTTGTCAGAAACCTTGCCACATAGAACATAACAATTAATTCATACAAAACAGCACCCTCTCATTTCTCCTCTCCATGGCATCACAGTTGGAACGGTGGAGTGAAAGAAAGCGACCATGGATCTATTCAAATTATTTTGAATCAATTATCTGCCCTGCAGAGACTCCAAAAAAAACAAATCAAACAGCATCCCAACTAAGATTCAGATACCTCAGAAAGTGCTATCTAAGCACTGACATTGGTGTTTAACCGGTTTGATAAGACCCCATCCCCAAAAGATCAGGCCAGTGCACAAGGCAGTGCAATCTAAGCAAGAATATGAAGCACATGGCAAGTACTGATAACTTGGCTGCATTTGATTCATCACTGGATAATAATCGAACTGTTTCAACCAATGATTGCCAGCCTGCCTCACCATATTAGATCAGAAATAACTTCTCACATACAAGTGCTTTCACAATATTCATGGAACAAATACAACTAATTATCCACTAGAGATTCCCTCCGCGATGAACAAAGAGGTCCTGCACTTTTGATTTGCTTCATGTAACAAGTTTACACTCAAATGCATCCCTTCCAACATATCAAATCAAAGATACAATAGGACTTATAGTAGACTATAGCGGTTCTAAAAAGCACCAGCAGAAACAGTAATAGTAGCAGCAGAATGTGTAGGCAGCCCTTTAAAAGCAAACAGACAATACTCATGGAGATGGAGGCCAATCAAACCCAGCAAATTCAAAATTTAGCCCACCACCATAGAACCTGACTTCCAACCCCTCCAGGCCTTGCTCATCATCCCAAACATTATCATCATCGCTCTCCCCCTCATAGACATCGATGCCATCCTCCATGAAATCCCATGAATACAGAGAGGAATCCGAGTACGAGGGGGTATCATCATCATCCCAGAAGCTCTTCTCGTAGCAGTCCACGATATGAGGCCCCAGCACCTTCAAACTAGAATGCCTCTCCTTCAGGATCTTGTCGTCAAGCTTCACATCCCAACAGCCCCTCACATCCAGGTATTCGAGATCCTTGCACCGTGAGAGGATCTCGAGGACCCCGGATGTTGTGAGGAGGTGGTAGGCCATCTCGAGGTGACGGAGCTTGGGCATCGTACGAGCTATGGCCTGGGCCTCATCATCTTGGCAGACCTTGTCTGCCACCTCCAGTGGGTGCATTCTCCGACGGAGCCCAACAAGGGACTTGCAGTGCTTGCCAAAGGCCTCAAGGGCACGAGCACCAATCTTTTTACAGTAGCTCACATCCAAGAAAGTGATGTTTGACAGTTTCGGTGCAACATGTTCAACAATGGAGTCACTTATTTCACTCCTCGGCAGCTCTAAGGTCTGAAGGGAAACAGCACTTGCAAAACCCAAAAAGAAATAGAAAGAGATAAGAGAGATTCAAAACAAATAACCATCAAAAACAATTCCCAGCATCAGGCACTTTTGCAAGATGTTCACCTAATCCCTTTTTAAAATGTTAAAGCCAGTTTAGAGGTTGGCTCTCTTCAGCATAAGGTCTGAAGTACACAAGGAATCGCAGAGCCTGCCTCAGGAATTAGATATGCAAAACCCATATGCACATATTGAAAGCTACAACCAGTAACTTTAACTGAAAAGCTCCAAGATACGATACCAAATCTTTGCTCTCAAGTGGTTCACATGATCATTAACTCCTATAACCAAGGACAAAGGGGATCTGAGACAACCTACTGCTCTGATTGCACGAGTGCAATAACTTGGACAACTAAAATAGGTAAATTGGAGAAGCAAGAAGTGATGCTCAAACAACAAACACATTGGATGAAAGGGATATAATGGATTAGATCCTAAAAAGTCGTCCACCATTCTAAGTTTCAAACTATTTAGGGAACCTGTCCATGTGGATCTATTCATTAAGAATGAAAAGCCGTGCCTCCTATTATCATAAATGTTCATTTGACTAATCTTATGATGAAATAATGCCAATATTGTGAAATTCAAAAACAAAAAAGAAAAAATTTCATATTCCACCATGCGAACCCATGAAGTATCTTGTCTAACATCTTCACATTGTGAACCAAGAAATATCTTCTAGTAACTCTTCTGAGATGCTAACCAAATCATAAAGATACGAGGAATACAAATACAAGGAAAATTTTGCCAAAAATTGAGATAATCACAGACACAATATTAGAATAACAAGAAAAGTTAAAATTTTGATAAGATGGGTTTGCTTGACTTGCCATAATGTGATTCCTAAGTTGAGGTTAAGCAATTCAGATGCTTGGTTAAGCCCACAACATCAAGGTCTAGAAACAAGAAAATTTGGCATTCTTTTTTTTTTTTTTTTAATGCAGTGGAATTATACTTACTGATCTGCAATGAAGGAAAAGATGGAGTCATTGGGCAGTCCAGAGACGCAGAGCCGGCGGAAGGAGTTGCAGCTCCGGGTTATAAGCATCTGCAGCATTCGATCCAAATGCTCCGGCTTGCACCGCTGGCTCCATTCCTCGATGTCGATCTCTTGCCAGCAGTAAGGCCCAGAGACCGCCCGGCGCCAAGCCTTGCAGACCCTGGGGACAACGGTGAGAATCTCCTGAAGCGAAAGGTTCCGAAATATCAAGCCCAAGGCGTCAGGAATCAGCTCCTCCCACCCCCTGAATTCACTGCATTCCCCCATCTTCTCCATGGAGGAAAAGAAGAGCCACCCTATATCCCTGTCCAAAAACCCAGATCAAAAAGGAAAAATAGAATCAAGAACAGAACAAAGAAATGATTCAAAATACATTTAGCCCAGAAAAAAAATTAGCTAATTTAGATTCCAATCCATTAGACTAAGACTATCCAGGAATCCAGAGAGACGGAGAGAAATAAATAAAAAAGAAACCAAGAAAACTGAGAAATTTAAGGGGAATGGCAACCCCTATTTGTTCAATGGATCGGCTGCCAGATCAACAAGTACCAGTCGAAATCGAGATACAAAAGTTGATAGCAGGCAAGATCTAAGAGGCAAATTCGTTCGATTTTGCTTAGAATGGGGAAAAGGAAATTATCTTCGATGAGAAAGAGGAGGAAATTCCCCCAAATTGCCTGCCTGTTTCAAGCAATGGATGGACCGATGGACCAAAATCCAATCGAGGTACCCTATCTAAAACCCACAAAGATCAAGAAATCAAGAAAAGATGACCCACGCAACAAAGCAAAGCCACCACCACGACAAATGAAAACTACTGGCTAAAAATATAAATAAATAAATAAAATACCATGAAAAAGACGAAGCACGAAATCAGGCAAAAATCGGATAAAATAGAGGAAAAGGTTCAGATCTTTTGGTTCTCAATCGTTGGTTACCCATAAGATAAGTGGGGGGCGAAGAGATCAAAACCCAGAAGCAAGAACGGGCAAACCACAAGTGGGGCTCGAAGTAGCGAGGAAGAGCCAAAAAAAAAAGAGTGCGTCTTTCCGTCAATTTGCCACCGATTCGGCTGGAGAAAAGCAAAAACGTGGACAAAAAGTGAAAAACAGATCAAGAAATCCAGACCCACAGGGGAGCATCACTTCCGGCACAAGTGAAGGAGCCCCCCTTAAATCCCAACCACTAAAAAGCCATCAACTTTACCCAAAGAAATTGCCGAAAACACCGCTTAATCTTCTTTCAGCCACTGCCCATGACCCAAACCACAAAGACATGGAAAAAAAAAAATGGGAAAAGAAAACAAAGAAATGAGCTTTAGAGCCTTTTCTTTACTCTGCTTCGCAGAGAAATAACAATGGTGAGGTTAACAATAATAAGAAAATAAAACAAGGAGAAGAAAACGAGAAGGAATATATCAACAGATACCCAGCAAAAGTAGAACAAGAGCTCCAATTCGGACACTTCGTTCGGTCTGCAACACACACACACACACACAGAGAGAGAGAGAGGAAGAAGGCACCAAACTTCCAAGGAAACAAGAGAAAAACTGCGGCAAAAGCTACGGGGGATGGGAAAGGGTTAAAAAAAAAAAAAAAAAATGGAGGGAAGGAAGGAAAAAAAAAAAAAAAAAAATTTTTTTTTTTCCTTTTTATTTTGATGAGATTGTGTGTGGAAGGGGGTGTTGCTCATGGGTGTGAATCTCGTATTGGGTTTATTAAATAATATCATATTCTTATCAGAAAAACTAATATAATAATAAAGAGTGGTGGACTAGCAAGGGGGAAAAAGGCTTTTATTATTTTTTTTTTTTAATTGTTTGAAATGACACATGGGGCCTGGGATTGGAATGCGGGGTGGAAAGGGTGGATTTTTCTACAGCTAGCACTTGCACTTGAAATGCACGTGAGTTGATTAGGAGGTTAAATTGTTTAGATAATAGGAAATCCATTGCCTTTGGCAAACCAAGTATCATTCGTGGATCTAGGGTTTTCATTTGTCTTTACTTGTCCTAATGTAGTATATGTACTTTCGAATATAAGTAATGAATAATGGTGTTACTGCAGCATAGGGAGATGAAATCAAACATAGGATACAAAGATATGCCCATGGAGTTCTCATTATAATAGTAGAGGTAAGGAGTTAAGCAAGCTAAGATAGCATGCATCAATGAGTTTGTTTCTACATGGTAAGGACACTTGGCTAAGCCGAGCCTCCGATAGAATGGATCCATATCATAAATCAAGAAATGGCTCGATTCAATAAGGCTAATAGCAGTGCTTTTTGATTATGCACTGATGTTGGAATTATATTTTGAGCAATGTCGAACATTTTAATCTTAGAAACTTCTGAAGATAAGTTCTTAGAACGAGGTATCGACCAACTATATTAACAATTGTGAGTATGCATACTAAAATTGTTATCTACTTTTCATTTCTTAGATGGTATAACTTATAAACTATAAATTATTATCGAGTAGATGTGGTAATTTCCTATTGCTCCTTTGATTTGGATGGGCCAATATAATCCATGTGAGACCCATGAAAATTTGTCATTTTGTATTTAGTGTTTTTTATCCAAGAGAAATTGCTAAACTATTTGATCATTTTTTGTTTCAGAAAAACATAAACATTACCTAAAGAAATGAGAAAAGCGGGTTGCTTTTTAGACTATATATTATTCAATATATTGTCGAATGATTGTCTGATATATCCAGAGCATTTGATACATATGGAACAAATAGGATATCTAATCCATCATGCTAACCCTATTTGTATGTATTTTCTGCGAAGACAATACCTTTCCAGCACCCAAAGTTGAACCAGACCCTACGAGCCGGATAAATCTAGTTTAGCCATCTCCATTTTTTATGTGTCAGATTTTATTTTCAATGCAAAATATACAGCACGATGCTATTATTGCATAACAGATACAAACCATTACAAGTTTATAACTCACAAGCAGATTAATTATATGTAAACTGATAATTTTAAAGCTAATTAAGATTCTGACTTATAATGTTACTATAGTTGTTCACTGGAAAACAAAGTTACAGGAGCCTGTAACATTTTACATTCCCGGGCTATACAGCATAGCAACATTGTCAAAGTGGCGGTCGATGGACAACCTATAAAACTTCAACATGTTTATTTTAAAAAAAAAAATCAATAATTAATATTGAACCTATGACATAGTCAAAGCCGTCGTTGATGAACAACCTATAATATTCACCATACTTATTTAAAAAAATAATAATTAATATTCGAACTTAAGACATGGTTTCAATTGTTACTGCCCCCTAATAACAAAGCTCTTCATCTCCCATATTTTTATTTATGAATGGGTACGGTTAGTTTTATCCTAATCCATCTAGACCCACTTGTATTATTTTTATCTAGATCTAAATATTTATAGACGCCCTATCCGAGAAAAAAATATTCGTTGATACCATATCAAATTTATAACAAATCAATAAAATTTTTTATATTTTATCAATTATTATATATTTTATCGATTTCTGTAGATTATACCCCATATTATTTTCATGTATTTCACTCATTTTCGACTGTTGATTAGTTTGTTACGACGGTGACATGATATGACCGTTGCTACAGATATTTTCTCCTATCTCAGTCTCGAACTCATAATCCATAGAAAAATAGTGTAATTATTGAAAAAAACCTCAATTCACTAATATACCCTTAAATTAAATATTAAAAAATAAAATAATTATAAAAAAAATATCATTTGAACAGGATCTATAATTTTTGTCATCGTTCCGTCATTAAAACAAGATAATTCTTAGAAAAAAAGGCTGCAATTTTTTTTTTTTTCTGAAATGATAAATAATGATGGCTCTTTCAACCTCCATTGCGTTAATGCAATAGGGACCCCCTCTTATCGGTTAATTAATATTTCAAGCATGTCAAGCTTATACAACAGTATTTGACATGTAGAAACTAGAAGGTTGGTTGGCAGTATTAATTTGGTTGGTCTGAAATCTGGGAGAATTTGGTGCACCTGAACAAAATGAGTTTGGCTTGCGTCAGGCCCCACGGATTCGTAGTTCGTATGCAACCTCGATTTGGAATGACTTGCTCACAAATTTTTCCTTCCGAGACTTGTTCTCAATTTGTTTCCTATTTTCTTTCATTCGGTCATATTATTTTCCATGTATTATATCATGCTTCCTTGTGGGTGTAAATAATACCCTACACCATACGCATCAGTATGTCCGTGCATTATACCCATCACTTTATCTTCTGTAGGTCAATCACCGAGATGCATGTATAATTAGTCATTTCCAATCTAATTTTTGTTGATTTTTTTGATCTTACCGAATGATGTAGCAATAGTTTATTGAACAGTTTAAAATTCATGTAGTATAATAATTCTAACCAATAATTTTTCATGCATGATGAATGAAGCATATAAGAAGAAAACCAGATGATTGGCTTGGTGTCCAGCTATACGATACATAGGGCATAGGATATAATTTTCACAGACCACTAGTTGATTTTACTTGGATGATAAAATTAAGGTCAAAACTACAAAATTTTAGCTGACTTCTACTTTACAAAAAAGTGTGCATTGGCATGCAATAATCTGCATAAATTAGTCGTCGCTGTCAAAGTTTGGGCATAAGGACCCACATAAACATTGGACGTATTTGCTCTATTTTGTCCATGGTGCAATCACTCCCAATTTAATGAATATTACTGACATATTTAAGGAAAATTAAGGTGGTCACCTTTAAGAGGAGCCATTTAAAATTAAACTAGCCATCTAGCAGCTTTGATTGGTCAAGAGAGGATTTTAATTCATGTTGAGCATGTAATAACCTAGAACCTTATCTAAAAAATTTAACAAGAAAATATTATTTAGATTTCTCAGCCTTATATAAGTATTTAAAATTTATCAAGTAAATAATCAATATGAAATTAAATACGCATCTATACGGATTCTTATATACTTTCTTTGTTTAAGTTCTGACATTATCGTCAGGCTAATAATCTAAATTCATTCAAATCCAATAACAAATATCGTGATAAGATCTTGGACAATCCAAATAGACATGTATTACAATGTCACCTAGTGCACATAGATTATGGCCAAATCTGTCCTGAGACCATTTGTAGTAATCTGTGACCTAATTCAAAAAGATTAGTCAGAAGATATTATTTAAATTTTTTAGTCCTGTATAAATATCTAAGATCTCTCCAATGAATAATCGATTGGAGCTAAACACATACCTGTACAAATCCTCACAATATATTTATTTTCATTTCAATTCATTCAATTGAATTATATATATAAGATGAGATTATCATAAACTATGATCTCATCCAAAAAAATTAGCTGAAATGTATTTTTTGGATTCCTTAGTTTTATATAAGTACTCAAGATTTATTTATTACGTAGTCGATGTTGGACTAAACATATATCTGTATAAATCTTCACATACTTTCCTCATTTAAGTCTTGGCATCATTCGAGGCTAAAAGTCCAGACCATTCAACTCCAATCACAAGTATTATAAATCCAGTCTAAATCATACAATAGTATTCACTAGTCCATGTAGGTCATGAACAAGATCCTCTTTGATACTATTTGTCATGACTTTGAACCTTACTCAAAAAAAAAAAAAAAAAAAAAAAAAAGCTAGAAGATATTATTTGAATTCCTCATTCTTATACAAGTATACAGGATCTATCTATGCATAACCAATGTAAGATTAAACATACATCCATATGAACCTTCACAAACATATCTACTGTGATTGGAAACTTAATGAAAAAATAAATTAGTAAAACCTTTATCCATATTTTTTGAGCAAGGACAACTTGGGTTGCACAATGAAAATTATTGACTCGAACTGATCCATTTCTTTTCAAATTGAGTTAGGTCAATGCCAAGATTACTAGGTCAGTTGGTTTAAGAATAACCAAGACATGGTAAATAACATGTACAAATTAGGTATCTAATTATATCTTGAACATGTGAATTGGGGCTTTTTGAGTGGTCACGCTCCTCTACCTAACAACCTATTGGGCTATATTCCTCAATGGTGCGCTCTCCAAAATTTAGAGGGTGGGTCTCTCATCCTTTTTCTTTCTCCCAAAACAAAAATACATTAAACACGTTATTCTAGAACATTATTTCAAGGAAATTATGTGAAGAAATAATGATTAAATAATATATAGATAATGCCAAAAATGCATTCTGCATAAGTTGGTTAAGAACTACATATAAACTATTGTTAACAACACAAATTGATGATGTATTATAAAAAAGTTATTAACAAAAATAAATCAACTTGAAAAAATTTATGATAATCACGAACCAATGTACTTTTAGAAAATCATGAAGCAAAGTATTAGTTTCAAGTTGTTTTGGGTTATGATCACATCATTTGGCAATCCATAACCCAATCAATACCTGTAAAAGTTCTTTTTCATTTTTAAATTTTTAAATCAAAAGTCTAATTCAAATGATTTCGGTCTATATTGGAACAGATAGATTTCAGATAAATGCGACCCACTTGCAGCCCTACCCAGGCTACCGAAGGTATAGGACAGGGCCTTTTCAAGAATGGGCATACCATGTGCAAATTTCTAACAATCTTCAGTGTTGAACATTTGAGAGAAAAAACACCACTAGAATAAGTCATGTTAACAGAATACATAGTTCGAGTCTCTTAAGATCAGCTATCATATATTGACCATAATAATAGTGTTCTTCAAATTACTGAATATTCTTAAAACATGTATTCACAATTTTTAGTTCTTTTTTATTTTCCTAAAATTAATTTACTTAGCACTTTCAAATTTATAAGTTGTTTTATCAGAATTCCAAGTCTTGCACCTAACCAAATCATTCAATTAGGATTTTTGCTTGTTTAACATTTCCAATTACATTAATGTGTCCCTCCAGAAGAATTTGTCACAAAACATTTAATATTTCTTTCGGAAAAATGTAAAACATCTAATCTTTGCCAAATGAAGAGCAATACTATGGTAACTCAGGAAGCCACTCAATAAATGCACTCAACTGTCTTCTTCCATTCATGTTGACACATTACTTGGTGCAGTTCACAATGCAAATACAAAGGGAGGAATGAGAATATAACGCACCTCGGCTGAGTGATTTTTCTAAGTACTATATTGAGTTACAAAAAGCAGTCTTGCCAAATGAATTGTTGCTATGAACATTGCCATTACCAGACGTGCATGCTGACTAGAAAGCAGGAAAAGATGGATTCAAATGTACATCAATGTTTCAGTTTAAATAAAAAAAGGACTCCTCCCCTAAAAGTTGGCATTGTGGTGGCTCATCTTAATTTGTTGAGGATACATTGCGCACTGATAAAATATACTGTTTTGTAAGGCATGGAATGTTGATGAAGCTTAGAAACGTCTGGAGACTCGATTATTGAGATGGACGACTCTTAGCAGTTGGCATTAATGAACAATACATCATGGTCATATTAGAAGACAATGACAGTTTGCATTGGTCCAACCAGATGACACCAAGAAATGTTGAAACCATACCAACAAATAAAAAAGAGAGAACTGTCACCAAACCTCCACGCCAAATGCAGCATTCTCAGTATGAGAGATGAATACAGGCACCTATCTTGGCCAACTGCGATTCGTTTTAGGTGCATTCCTAAGTCAAAAATCTCATTAAGTAATGGAGTAACAGCATCCAAATGTGGTAATAGTCTACTAACTTGAAAAAAATACGGCTTCAAGCTTCAGCTGAGGGCATCACTCCCAAAAACCCAGGCTTTGAAGCAACTGAAACACAACCATCAACGTGCTGAAGTAATGGCATGGAGAGCAAAAGCACAGTGGTAATCAGTACTTACCTGAGTCTACCAACTTTCTGTCACTGTTGAGATAAACGTGAAAGTATGGTGAAGTGCATGACACTCCTTGCATAGGACCTACCGCTCTTATTTATTATCTTTTTACCTTCCCAACACTTGGCTGGTAGAGCAGATTCGGGCGCATTCACTTGACATGCCAGCCTGAAATGAAAGAGACTTTTTAATTCATTTATGGTTTTATCCATCACTTGAAACTCTGCAACATTTTGACGAACTGGATTGTTAGCACAAGAAGAGAGAATTAATGTGCTGACCCACCGACCAACATGCCACATTGTAAGGTTATCCCATCAGGATTGCTACTGCCATACTTCACCGGTGCTTCGACCCCTACATGAAATACAACGAATATCGAATTCAGAAGCTCTACTGGAATCGAAGATCACCAAATTGAGAACCAAGTTCAGAAACTTTCGAATGGCTTCAATAATCAAATCACGAACTTCTCTGATGCGTGATGGTTATGTTATTCAAGGCTCACCAAGGTACTGCAAGGTTCTTGGAATATGAAAAACCCCCCTTCCTTATGGGCGTTCATCACTTACAAACAACAGAAAAAGACATGTTGATTGTGTTGCTAATCATGTGCAGAGCTTAATTTTGCTTGTCACCACATATACTTCGTACAAAACCATTCATGTATTTTAGATGGAAACCCTCAGAACCATGCATAGAAAGGAACAACAAACTGCATTCCGTTTGTTAATAGAGTTCGTACATGCATCAGTTCATATTGGTGTTTCCACCTGAAACAAAGGTCACTAGAGAATAAGTTTGTGTGCAAATAAAGCAGTAAACGATACAAAGAAAAGACCAAAGCTGCAGTAACCAAGATTCTTTTTCTGCCTTGCAAGGAGACGTGGAGGCATGCATGCATCCCTTGTACATGTAACCCATCCAAAAGGTGGAAAGGAAGGGGGGGAAATCCTTTGAATTAAAAAGGATTGCCAGCATGCCCAACTCTGATGCTTCGGAGAAACCCAATTACATGAAAGCATAGCATCACTATACAAATCAATTTTCTTATGTCTGGGAACACCTGGAAAAGCCGGAGAGCAAGCATTCAGAACCTGACTTCACGTAATATGACCAATGAAGATGACCTCACTCCCTGTATTGTAGGCAGCGAAATATATTCAGTTAGGAAAAATTTATTAATATAAAGCTAAACAAAAAACTAAGTCTTGATGCGGTACAGGAAGTAGAATCTAGATAGATAGGTCACCACAGAAACCACCAGAGATGTCAACAGGGATAGATACCCAAATATTTTACCTGTCCTAGAACCGAATGGAGTGGTTTTTAACCGAAATTAAATAGGGATCGTTCTGGTGATGGATTTAAAATTAAAAAAAAAACATTCTATTTCAGTTTCAGTTACTATTTTGGTGATTTCCCAACCTGAAATCCAACCCAAAATCAAACATACCTAATATTTAATATCCTTTATATTTAGCGTAAATCCAAATTATTAACTTCATAAGAACGACCACCAGATAATCCTAACCCCCTATCCCACTCAATCTAGACCGTTCATAGGCACATTGCCACAAACCCTAGCACAAAGAGAGGCAGTTTTCGGTTTTTTTATTTCAATTTCGATTTCACAGTTTTTTCGGTGGCAGTTATGATTTTTTATTTCAAAAACTGCTCATTTTTTATTTGGGGGGCGGTAGAGGATTTCAATTTCGGTTTTTTACTAGCCGCACTAAATCCACCCCATCGACATCCCTAGAAACCACAAACAAGCACAAGGCTGTTCATTTTGCATTTATAAAGTTTCTATCATCAATAAATTAATTTCTTATACTATAAAAAATAAGATCCAACTCTCTCTCTTTGTATAGTTAGAGGAGAGAGAGAGATGCTATTGTGTGCTTGGGTGGATGGGGAAATCGGTCCTCTCATCTTCAAAACCATTGATAAGCCATTCAAATTCAAAATCCAAACTATGGAACATGATCTACATTATAAAAAAGGCCTAGAAACTAAAAGTCATGTGCTTTGGTTGTTTCTTACCTAATCATCCAAGTACGTGTCAAAATGGATGGTTTCAATAGAATGATTCTATGTTTACTAGGACCTAATCATCAAAATCTGGTGAATTTAAATCTATCTATATTTTAAGATACATAGATCATGATCCATAAAGTGGATTTTTATTTATATGCCCTGTCATATATTTTGCTGCACTAGTGCAATTGAGATTGTTCATTTTAGTACCGAATTGATGCATAGGTTAGAGAGAACCAAAATATACGAATTTTGGTTTCTAAGCTTTTTTACAGTATACATCATGTTCGATAATTCAAATCTTGAATTTGGATGGCCTATTGTTTATTTTTAAGGTGGGCAGATGGATTTCCCGATCCACCCAAGCACAGAATAGCATCTCACTATCTCTCTCTCTACACACACATACATACACACATGTTATATATATTGTCATAAAACTGCATAAAGATGAAAAAATTCGCCAAATATTAACACAGCTATAAGATTAATATTTGTGATCATCCATTATAGAAAAAATTGCATAAAAGGAAATTATTCTTTTATCTTGCCTTAACTGGGATGGGATAAAAATATTTCAAACATGAGAACATGTTGGCATAACCATTGGAGAATTGGCATCTCGTGACAAACAACCATCAAAAAGCATGCAATTTGTATTTGGCACACTATCTCAACGTAGCATTGAACCAACTTACAGAGAAATTGTTGGTCATTAATTTAGATGTTTCTTCATCTTGCCTGTGATGTCTCTAGACAAGAACAAAAACTCTTCATTTGATATAATCCCAAGTACACAACACGTATGTCTAGGAATGTCGATACACACAAGACCAATAACTAAACCACATAAAGGAAACCACCTGATGCTCGAGATTTGGTTTTAGTAGCTAAGATCTACCAGAAAATCGATGATGGGTTATATTTGCTTTATCTAGAACAGATAGTAAAGTAATACAATATTCCTCGTTTTCATAATTGATGCAATGGATTTCTCTTCTGTCCAGCAAGTTACTAGCTCTTTCAAAAATGACACTTCTTTACAAATTAATAACAACTATCACACAGATCTGACCGTCTGTGTAATAGGAGAAGGCTGGCATTTGTCATGGTTTGGTTAGTGGCCATCCTAGATAGATGATATTCTATCCTAGGTGGAAAAGAAAATGATCAAGGGTCTGTTTGGATAATCTAGTAGGATTGGACTGAATTTGCTATAGAATTCATGGATTGGCAGTCCATTTGAGCATGGCTCCTAACAACCCAACACCCTCCTAACCCAAATCCCGTGGGAAAAGAGCTCCATGGATCCTTTTTTCCCTTGCACAACAGCAGGCCAACGGGCTTGATTCTTGCAGGAATATCCAAACATGCCCTCAGTTGTGTCAAGAATGGTGGACCAAATTTGGAGGGGAACCTTCAGAGATGATAAAAATGGAACAGCATATCGTATCATTGCAAGCAAGAACTTTTATGCATTGCATCATGTGTAGGACTACACGACGCTCAAGGAGATCACTAAATAGGTACCAACCTACCCATTGTGGATTTTAGGTGAAGCAGATGGTGAAATTTTATATCAAATTTAAGTACTTCATTACAGTGATCCTTAGCGCCAAAAAAAAATATATGGAGCCAGCATCTAGGGGTATGTGTTGGTATTGAGACTTGCAAATACTGCAGCTAGGAAATAAAATAACAACAAAACTTTAGATGGAGACTCCATAAGCATCAGATTTTGTGTATGCTGTAGTTACAGGTAGGCACTACAGATGATCGTCAAAATTTTGCAACGGTAAAAGGTATTAACAGCAAAATTATGTGGCAAATTTCTATCTTAAGGTTCATAATCTTAGGGTGACATGCATCTTTTCTTTTGATAATGAATGACACCTTGCTATCAGTCTTCAGGGACTTTTGGACTAGTTTAATCAAGGATAAGGAATGTATAAAGCATATCAAGGGCATAAAGATTAAGTGGTGAAGGTGGCATTTTGTGCTGAGATTTTACATGTTCCAAACATGACAAAAGAAGTGTTTTATCATGCTTGATGGTTTTGGAGGTCATTTTGATTAACAGACCACCAAGGTCAAAGCATACATATGGGTAGCATCCATATGAGTAATGGCACAAAATTCTAGTGTGATTTGATTTGTGATGAAAAGGTAGAGAAGTTAACAGATCAAGTTAGTTCAACCAAGAAAAAGGGATAGAGCATATGGCTTCATTATGATTAAAGCTATAGTTGAACTCAAATGAATCCAGCGGACAACATCTGCAGAAACTGGGAAATGCGATCGAACACGTTTGACAGCCCACGGGTTTGGTTTCAGCAAGGGGCCAACTAGAGACAAAGTTCTACCCAATAGTAACACACTAAAACAGCTTTTTTATTTACTAAATAAAAATATATTGCTGAAACAATTAAATAACTACTATATCAGCCCCATTCTGGTTTACCTCAAGCAACTCCAATTTCACCAAATAAATATGATATCAAATTAAGGTTTGCCATATCATGTGGTACCGTACTAGACATACCCCACCATACCTGTGCCGAACTGATATGCAATATCGTATCATATAGTCACTCGGTATGCCTCACCATCTCATACCGTACTGCATATTGATATTGCAATAGAATAGTATCGGTACGGGGTTCGGTATCAAGATGGCGAACCTTGCATCACATGATAAATTTTAGCTGAAGCATACGAAACAAATCTCTGATTATGAATTTTATAGATCATTACTTGACTAGTTTGCTAGTTGTCATCCATAAAAGTTATGACACTCCTAGTTGCTGTTAGATGTATGCCCTAGAAGTCAATTAGACTGACACATATAAACATTTTAGGAGCATAACTTTGTAATTGAATTATTAAAATCAATAAAATTGGATTATTTCTTCCATTCATGTTGTATAATATGTCCATGAATCGTTTAAGAAGTTAATAAGATGATGACACATATTCTCAAGTGTTAAAAATTTGAGGTATATATCATTAATGATTAATTCCCGAATACTCCCGATCAATGGATAATCACGGAGACGATAATTGATCCGATCGATATACAAGTCGTTTTTTTTTTGGATAGACGAGTCTCAAATCTACAGTGTTAGGATACTGAAGCGAGAGTGCAGATGTTTGTTAGAGAACAAAAGTATTAAATGTGACCATTACGAGAAGTCACTTAAATGGCTACCTACTCGTCAGTGACTTACTTGATGCTACAATAATGTGACTAGCTCTTAGACCTGAAGTGCCTCAGTTGTTCATAGTGAGGCTGCTATGGTTTGACTGTACATACACTTGATCTCTAGCTATATGGATCCTTGCGATGCATGTTGGCTATAATAAATTCATTGTAGGAATAGGATATGCACCAAAATAAAATCTATCATCCTTGATAGACAAGAAAGATGGTCCTACATAATTTATGAGATTGAGTTTAGAAGACCTTGGCCAGGGCAGTGTGAATAGTGGAAAAGAATTTTCACGTACTTCACATCAGCAACTCAAGTCAAGTAAATCTTATATATGACAAATATTGTAGTTTGACGAGTAATCTATAACCTCCATCTTATCAAAACCCAAGATAGAAAGACTGTATCACATGATATTGTACCTAGAGGTTCATTTCATTTCATTCTGCTGGTCTGCCACCAGATGCTACTAAGTATCACTGATGGATTGTGGGGCCCAAAAAAAAATTAGATAGATGATCAAATGATTGTTGATTGGAAAAGATTGAAAGTGTTCCAATCCATTGAAAGAAGTTTCAATGATATTGTGATGGAGATTACAATATAACTCACTACTAAACCAAATAGAACCTATAGAGTCACACACATAAGGAGTTTGAGACTGATTATATAGTTGGAATCCAAATTATCAATAAGATTAATAATTGGACTAACTTGTAATTGTTATAAGTAGCAAAGACTTCATTGCTAAAGGTTAGTAAGTTCGAGAAGGACTAATGTATAAATGTTGCATGTTTTAATTTGATTGGATCAAATTAATTATGGCTGAATTCAAGTTGAATCAACCAGGGATTTGGTTCAATTGAATTTGGGTCAAAGGCTTGGATCAATTTGGGCTTAGGGCACATGCACCCAAATGAGTTTGGATGCATCAAATGAATGACATCTGTGCCTAGCCAAAATAACCTATTTTTGACTTGGTCTTTGACCAATTAACTGAGTCTGCACCCTAGGTTTTCTTGCATAAAATCCTAGGCACCAACAAAGGGGCAAATGGAGAAAGCATGGGGCGGCACCATTAGGATTTTTGAAACCCTAGCCACCCAAGCCAAAGAACGAATTTTTGACTCAATTATATGGGACGACTGCACTAGGATTCTCTCTCTAAGAATCCTAGCCGTCAGGGACTCTTTCAAAAAGATTATTTTTCATGAATGCTTGGGGCACCATCCTAGAGTTTTGAACCTATAAATAAGTGGCCAAGCCCTAAATGTTCAAGAGAATCTCACGCCTCAGAGAAGCCTCCCCTACCCTTAGGCTGCCGCCCCCTCCCTCTCTTCCCTCTCCTCCATGCCTCAGAGCCTCTCTCTCTTATTCTTTGTCTTGCTGAAATCAGATTTCAGCAAGAACGATCTTGAAGAAGGCTCTCATCCTGTTGCTGTTCTTAAGGCATTGAGAATGTCCTCCATCAAGCAAAGGTTCCGCAAAGGAGCTAGCACCCCGAAGAACCAATTGATTGCAAATCAGCCCTCCAACTCTAATGTGGATACACGTGGAGGTCAGATACTTATGTGGCTACAAGAAACTAATCCACAATCATCAGTTGCGGAGTTCATCGACCCGTGCAAAGGTATAAAAAAAAAATATATTTTTCTTTTAATACTTATTAAATCTTTTTCTCCTATGTATATTGGGATCTTGATAATAGTTTTTCTTTTTCACATAAAGAGTTGTGTAATTTATTTTATTTCCGTCGTGCTGATGAAATAGATTAGATCTTTTTCATTCTTCCAACTTTGATTAGTTAATGTGATTAATTAATACATGTGAAATCTATTTTAATAATATAATTAATTAAAATACGTGCGAGAAACCTAAGAGATCCTTCAGTTGCTTGAGTTGTTTCATCTTTTTCCCCAATTAAGTTATTATTTCAATACATATCCAGCTGCATTTTCATGCCAAATATTGATTATCGACTGGGAATATACATAAAAGTCATAAAGTATAATGAATAGATATATGTTGAGAATATTTCTTACACATACTCCACATTCATACATCATATCTTTATAAAACGTCTTAGTGGCTTTTAAAACTATATGATGCAACCCAGAAGCAATGAAGCAGCACAAACATTTTAGGTGTAAATATGAACACCAACTGTTTTCTAAAAGTTAAACTCTGGTGTTTGTTTAGAAATGTTTCTTATATCTACAGTGCAAGTTTCATTTTTGTGATACAAGATCAAGATTTAATCAACATCAAGGTTTCACAAGATCTGCTTGAATGTTTTCAACCAACAGAAGTATACTGGTTTGTTGAGCCTGGATGAGATAAAGTGGACTCATGGAGCCGAAAAATATAACCATTTATTGAGTGAAGTGTGGAATCCTTTTGACCAGAAGTCTATCATGATCAGAGTTTTAAAGGTCATAGCAACAAAGATAATCAAAAAGCAAACCATAATGAGGTGGTTTGTTGTGTGCGAAATAATTGATTAGAGAAGGATAATGTACATTGAGATGTGTTCACTAAGTTCACAGGCCAGTCTTCTGAGCATGTGTGCTTGGCTCAAGACTCAGTCTCCTAATCGAGCTTTTCACATAGGTGCAGGATTAGGTAAACTTGAAGCCAGGCTACACATAAACCTATGGGTAAACATGGTTAGATAGGATTTTCCATTGGCCAGCATTCCATTATACAATCCATCATAGCAAAACTCCTTTTAATGAAAGCATTCCCCAAGAAATAACCGACCTGCCCTCTTATGCCCACATCTGTAAACTTTAAATATTATTTACGAAACTGCCATCCCATTTCTTTCCTTTGGATAATCAATGTATAGATCAAAGTACTACTCGGTATTAGACCCTATATCGGTGCCACCCTATCACTATATCAGCCCCCCATACTGCATACAAATATTGAACCAATATGATGATCCAAGTAGATCATCAAACTCGATGTGCATCATTTTGACCACTACGGATATCCAGGAGGATCATCAGACTCAATGTAAATTATTTTCACCACTACGAGGAATAGATGTGGATCACATCGGCCACTACGAGTAGAGTTAGATAAGATTCAGGAACAAGATCCATCATGTCAAAAAGCCAAATCGTGTACTAAACTTCAAGAGACAATAACTTGATCATACAATGCTCGATTGAGATAAACTTTTTTTGAAATTGGATATCTTTTCGAGATCTACAACTTTGGACAAGCCTCTAAAGGGGCTAAATTGGATCAAAATTCTATCGTTTGGACTTCGAAATAGGCTAATCAAATCGAAACTTTCCTTTTTGGAAAAGATTTAGATCGGAAGTTATCTTACAATCCTTAAAGAATTAGATGGAACAATAGAAAAAAAATTGATGTAAAAGTCGAAATCTATCCTCTATAAAATTTTAGTATTTTTTCATGATTTTTTATATTTTTTATATTTTTTTTAGAGATCTAGTCTTATTTAAGCTATGAAGAGGAGTCCAACCCAAATTGTTCAGAATGGATGTCTTTCTAGAAGATAAGAAAAGAAATCTAGCTTGAATTATGCAAGGATGGATCTTCTTATTATAAATAGAAGCTACATACCTTAATTTATAGTATAGAGAATTAATCAATGAAAGAAAGGAGGATTTAAGCTCTACTTTCACAATTCTTCTATCATCTTTTTTTCCTTTGAGAGATCTAAGTTGAGCTGATTAAAAAAAATCTTTCTTCTCCCCAATTGGATCAAGCTGATATCAGAGCTTTGGTCCTCTACATTTATAGAAGGTCCAAACATGCGAGAACACAAGAAGTCGGGAGAAAGACTATTCGTGTGAAGTACATCGACAGATAAAAGGCAAGTATGGCTGCTAGTTCTACCTCGATAGATGATAAGATGAAGAAACATCTTATCTAACTAGAGAAGATTGCCCAACTCACAAAGGTTGTGTCTCGAATCACAGCGCCTTCGACACAAGTACCAGTAACTTCTGTAGCGAAGTTGTCTCCTATATCTAGAGATCAAGATCTATCATCTAGCAAAGAAGACCAAAGCTTGAAACCATATTCGAGCAAAACCAAGCGGTTCAGCCACGAGACAAGAAAGCAAATATTTTCCATCTTTGATTCTGATTTAATAGGAGCTAAATCCTCTAAAGAAGAGAGCTTGGATTCAGATGAATCATCAAACTCAATGTAGATCACTTTGATCACTACGGATATCCAGAAAGATCATCAGACTCGATGTGGATTATTTTCATCAATACGATGACTCAATGTAGATCACATCAGCCACTACTACTAGAGCTAGATAGAATTCAAGAGCAAGATCCCCCACATCAAAAACCAAATCGCGTGTCCAACTTCAAGTGATAACTTGATCATACGATGCTCAATTAATATGATCTTTTTTTTAAAAATTAGATATCCTTTTGAGATCTGCAACTTTAGGTTAGTTTCTAAATGAACTAAATCAAATCAAAATTTCATTATTTAGGCCTCGAAATGGGCTGGTCAAATGGAAACTTTCCTTTTCAAAAAAGACTTTAATCGAAAGTTATCTTACGATTCTTGAAGAATTAAATAGAATGATAAAAGAAAAAATTGATGTAAAAATTGAGATCTATCTTCTGTGAAATTTTAATATTTTTTATTTTTTTATATTTATCATATTTTTTTAGAGATCTAATCCTATTAAGTTGGGAAAAGGAGTCCAACCCAAATCGTTTCAGGGTGAACGTCCTTCTAGTAGATAAAAAGAGAAATCTAACCTGAACTATGCAAGGACAGATCTCGTTATTATAAATAGGAGCTGTGTACCTAAGTTAATAGTATAGAGAATTAATCAATGAAAGAAAGGGGGACCTAAGCTCTACTTTCATAATTCTTCCATCGACCTTTTTCTTTTAAGAGATCTGAATTAAGCGGGTTGAAGAAAATCTTTCTCCTCCCTGACAAGATCATATGGTATGGTATGCCATGTACCGTCCAATTTGGTACGATATAGTTATCTTGTTAGAATAGAAAAATTACTT
Source organism: Elaeis guineensis (assembly GCF_000442705.2). Lineage (NCBI taxonomy): Eukaryota > Viridiplantae > Streptophyta > Magnoliopsida > Arecales > Arecaceae > Elaeis > Elaeis guineensis. The sequence continues at coordinate 5,713,717 of NC_026005.2, forward strand.
ATAAAAAAATTAAATGTTCATAAGGAAACATGAGTGGAAGGCAAGGAAAGGCAAGCCATTTCTCAAGAGAAAACAAGTTAATCAAAAGAAAAAAATACATCAACCAGGGCTTGCCCCAGTGTTTATTATCCTCTACTTAGCAAACAATGGATCTTGGTTTGAGTCTTGGGTGTTGCATCACAAGTATCAGGACCTAGGTCATTATAGTGCAAGTGGGTCTAGTTCCCTTCTTTCCAAACAAAATCAGAGGAAACAATAAAAGTAAAAGCATTCTTAAATAACTCCAAACATTCAATAACAAGAAATAAGAGATATTTTGAGATAATCAGAAGAAATTGAGACTTCAAGAGCAAGACATTGGATCTAGTGAATAAGTATACGAGGTTAATGTCAAACTAAGGCTACTCGAGAATAGGAAGGCATTTCTTCTTCCATATTCAAGAGGAAATAAGATGGAAATAACATATGCAACAAAAACAAACAAGCTAATTGGCCAACAATTGGAGTGGTGGACTTCCACCTCAAAACAAGTTGGACCAAATCAAAAAAAAAGGAAAAAAAAATACTTCAGCCAAGGTGTCCCACAGACAAGCAGCAAAGATGGGAATAGCAGGGAATCACTAAGGAGGAGATTGCTATGATTCAAGAGGCTTTCTTCCATATTAATCTACTTTATAAAGATGCTGTAGGTGGCATGCCCTTCATGGAAGTTTTTGCTAGTGGAAAGTATTTGGCTAGATAGCTCAAAGTGGAGAGGTATCAAATAATGTAACAGCCAAATGGAGGTTGGAATGGGAATTCAAGAATATAGCAAAAGAATGATAATTTCCATTTCTTTATTTTCCTCTTCCAATGTTCATTAAAGGACATCGTCGATCTAGATGGGGTTTCTTGGATTTTGTTTTGGTTAAACCCTTGCCTTGGTTCAAATCCTCTACAAACTTAAATGTCATCAGCATTATAAAAGCATAGCTTCTATTGACTAATTGCCTTCAAGCATCAAAAGTACTTTCATGGCCATTCATTCTTAAGCATCATCTCAATTCTTCTTCAAACAAAGCATCATAGCCACTTTTTCTTAAAATCACCCTCATGCTTTGTTCCATGTTTCTAAGCAACCAGAACAAAGCAACAATCTTTTTTATGATAATTAAGTTATCATGGCAGACTATTTCTATGATCAACCTTAAGTTGACTAAGGATTTCCTAAAAAAACAAAAAGGTATCCAGCATTTAGTACATCATCCATTATTTATATGGTCCCACATTCATTTGACACATGTAAGGAGCACTTCTTGTCTCCTACATGTCCTTCCACTCGCAGTATCTATTTTAATTTATTACAAAACACAACAAAGATTGTCCAGCCCGCATCCTATTTTAGTTAGTATTTTTTGCAAGCTCAAGTCCACATTATATCACAACCGCAAAGAAAAGCCTGACCTTATCAATGAAGCTTACATTTAATCAAATGCCAGCGGGAAGATGGAGCTCTTACCATTTGATAAGTGATCCAAAGAGAAAATGCTGCATGATCGGTACCTTCTCAAGCACCTCAGCTTTATACATCTTCAGCATCCCGCTGTTCACCTTGCTCCACGTTGGGACCGCACTAATGTCATCGAGCATTGGGGAGTGTTCCGCGAACACCCCCTTCTTCACCTTCTTCACAAAGGCAACACAGGCCAAATACATATACTCATGGGAGAAGTTATCGAGAATATCCTGGTTGTGAATCGACTTGGGCTTCATATACTTGTGATCAATGAGCTGAGCTGAGCCAAAGATGAAGGGGAGGAAGTGGTAATCATCGAGGCCCCAGACGCCGTGAGACCCGGCGGGCTCGAGGCAGTAGGTGGTCTGAAGCTTGCGCATGAGTTCAAGATAGGCGACGAAGACCCTGGTGACGACGGCAGGGTGGTCCTCCTCCCAAATGAGGCCGAGGCGCGCGAGGCAGTAGAGGAAGGCGGCGAAGTTGGTCTCGTGGCCGGTGCCGTAGTCGATGCGGGAGGCGTTGCCGAACGAGTCAAGGAGGTAGGGAAGGAGCTCGTCTGTGGCGGGGCGGAGCTTGTCGGAGGGGAGGAGGGCGAGGAGGAGGGCGGGGGCCTCGGCGGACAGGCGGGCATGCCAGGATCGGTAGGCAGGGTTGCCGTAGCGGGCGGGGTGGGGGAGTGGGGGGATCTCGTCGATCCAGGAGGTTAGGGTTTGGAGGAGGGAGAGGAGGGAGGTGAGGGTTTGGGAGAGTGGGGGGACGGGGTCGGAGAGCTTGCGACCACGAACGGAGTGGGAGAGGGCAGCGACGAAGCCGAGGAAATGGCGGCCGGAATCGGAGGAGTGGAAGCGGCGAATGTCGTCAGGAGAGGAGATGCGCTTGGAGGGGGTTTCGAAGTGGTAAGGGGGAGAGGCGAGGGGGACGGGGAGGGGCTGGGGGACGGGGGCGAGGATGATGGCGTTGGTCTGGGAGGGGGCGTTGATCGCCGGCGCGCGGATCGGGCGATAGGCCGGCGGTGGGGAGGCGTCGGTCCATGGTGGCGGGGAGGCCACGGAGGCGATGGGTCCGCCGCAGGCACAGCAGACCGACTGTCGCAGCGGCGATCCGGCGTCGGCGGCCATGGTGGAGGAGGACGGAGGGGAGGAGGAGGGCTCACCGTCGGCCATTTATTTTATTTTTAATTATATTTTCTGGGAAGCGAAGGAGAGTTCGGAGGAAGAGAATCGAGCAGAAAGAATGAGCAAGGGAGAGACGGGAGGGAACGGCAACGATCTCCAGAGAAACCGACTTACTCCAGCCCGAAAGCGTTTTGCCTTAAAAAAAAAATAATAATAATAATAAAGTAATAGAAACGGTCAATTCGCTTACTATCACCAATAATAAATCTATAATTCCTTTAGCATACGAAAATATTTCAGAATTCGTTTGACTCGTGGAAAAAAAAAAATTTTATCAGAAAATATTTTTTTTAAAAATAATATTTTGATATATTTAATTTATTATTAAAAATAATTTATTATAAAATAATTTATATTTATATAAATATTTATTTTTTAAAAAAATTATGTAAAATACTTATTATATTCTTAGTAGATATAAAATCATATATTTTTACTCATAAAATTTATATAAATATTAATATTATATTTATATTAATATAAATATAACATTAATATATTATAATATAATATTAAAATATAATAATTTATTATATTAATATAATTATAATATATTAATATTATATTAATATAATATAAATATTTTAATATAATAAATTTATTAATATAGATATAAATATAATATTATACTAATATATATTATATTAATATTAATAAAAATATTATATTAATATAAATATTAAGATAATATTAAAATATAATAAATATTAATATTATATTTATATAAATATTAAGATAATATTAATATAATATTATATTACTATTCAGTATTTCATCCTAACCATCAATCAATATTTTATTAAATTTTAGCTATGAATTTTTAAAAAATATTTAAAAAAAATATTTTTTATGTTAAAAAAAATGTCAAAACTCATCTCCTCTATAGATTTTTACTATGAAATATGAGAAGTGATTTTTTATAAAAAATATTTTTTAATTTTTTTTAACTTCAATCAAATAAATTTTTTATTTTATTTTTCAAAAAATTATCTCTTTATCCCCTTCACTTTTGGCCAATGGAGTCTTTGAAAAAAAGGATAATAACCTTTTGCTTCAAACTATCAAACGATTCAAACCGCTTTGAGTCATAAAATTTTTCTTTGCCTTTCTCTCTTTTTTTTTTTTTTTTCCTTCTTCTTCTCTTGACACGGAGCACCTAAGCCGTCTCCCTTATGGCATCTGCAATGGGATATTCGTTCAAGACCAATAAAGATTAATCGTGACCATTTCAAGGAGCTGTTTTCTAGAATAATACAAAAAAAAATTTAAATACTAAAATATATCAAAACCAAACTTATTTACCAAACTAATGCAAAAGAGAAAAACATCATTTTGAATGGCGTTTTTTTCCCTTCCACGTCACTCTGCTTTTCCATGGTGGCATCATCCCAAAAAAAAAAAAAAAAAAAAAGAAGAAACGCTGTTTGGAATGGCGTCTTTAAAAACGCCATTTTGAATGGCGTTTTCAATTTTTCTCACAAAAAAAAAGAGAAAAATCATAAAATAATGAGAATTTTTTTTTAATTTGGAATTAATAAATAAATTAAAATTTTAAATATGATTGAAATTTAAAATACAAAGATTTGAATTTGTAATTCATTAAAAAAATAAATTTAGATTTTTTATTTCAATTTTTTTTAAAAAAATGTCAAAAAGAATGTTAAGAAATATAAAAAAATTATCATAAAAAATGAAAAAAAAGAGAAAGAAATATGAAAGAAATAAAAAATTGAAATTGAATTGAAAAACATCATTCGAAATACTTGTCCTAAAAATTTTTAAAAAAATTTTAAAATTTAAAATTTTTAAATAATCAAAAAAAATTATAATTTAAAATTTTAAAAAAAATAAAATTTAAAGATTAATTGAAATAAAAATATTATTTCAAATTACTTTCTCAATATAAAATTAATTTATTTTAAAAAGATTAAAAAAAAATTTAAAAATAGGGTAAAAAAATTTTATAAAAACATAAAGAATTGAAAAAAAATAGAAATTATATTTGTAATTGAAGAACAAAGTTTATAATTTTTAATTTTAAGAAATAAGAATTATAATTATAATTGAAATTAAAAATTACATTTTAAATAACTAAATTAATTTAAATATAAATTTTTAAGAAATATTTTAAATTAAAGAAAAAAATACGTAATAGAATATCAAAAAGCTAAAAATGGAAGAAAACTAAAATGAAAATTTAAAATTATAAAAATTATAAATTAGATTTGAAAAAATATATCATAAAAGAATAAAATTAAATTAAATTAATTACAATTTATTTTTTAGGATATTTTATAAATGTGACTTAAAAAAAATTAATTTGAATTAAATTTTGATAAAAAAAGTAATACATTAAAAAGTTAAAAAATGAGAAAAAGTTAAAAAGTTAAAAAGTTAAAATTTTAAAAAAATATTTAAAAAATATTATTATTTAAAAAATATTTTAAATAAAGAAAAAAAATACGTAATAGAATGTCAAAAAGATAAAAATGGAAGAAAATTAAAAATTAAAATTATAAAAATTATAAAAAAAATATTTCATAAAAGAATAAAATAAAATTAAATTAATTATAATTTCTTTTTTAGGGTATTTTATAAATGTGACTTAAAAAATTTTAATTTGAATTAAATTTTGATCAAAAAATAAATACATTAAAAAGTTAAAAAATGAGGAAAAGTTAAAAAGTTAAAATTTTTAAAAAGTCACAAAAAATTAAAATTATAAATTAAAATTTAAAAAAATAAAATTTTAAAGATTAATTGAAATAAAAATATTTTTTAAAATTATTTTCTCAAACTAAAATTAATTTAATTAAAAAAATTTTCAAATAAAATTTAAAAATCATCTAAAAAAATTTCATAAAAAGATAAATAATTAAAAAAATAGAGATTCTAATTGTAATTGAAGAACAAAGTTTATAATTTTTAATTTTAAGAAATAAAAATTAAAATTATAATTGAAATTAAAAATAATATTTTAAATAACTAAATTAATTTAAACATTATTATTTAAAAAATATTTTAAATAAAGAAAAAAAATTGAAAGAAAAAGTTAAATTTTAATTTGAATTAAATTTTGATCAAAAAATAAATACATTAAAAACTTAAAAAATGTGAAAAAATATGAAAAAAAAATTTATAAATTGAATTTTAAAAAAATAATATTTTTTTAACTAAAGGAAAAGAATACGTAATAGAATGCTAAAAAGATAAAAATGGAAAAAAACTGAAATTATAATTTCAAATGATAAATATTTTAAAATAAATTTAAAAAAAGTATCATAAAAAAAATAAAAAAGTAGTAATAAAATAGGAATTATAATTATAAATTTTAAAAAAAATTAATTTTAATTTAAATTAAAAATTATCATTTAAATTATTATTTTTATTATTTAATTAAATTTATTTATTAAAAGATTATAAATACATAATTAAAGAAATTAAAAAAAAAAGAGGGAGACTCATGGCTAAAAGAGCTTAACGGCATGCAAAATTTTTGGCTGCCACACTCTGTGAGTCGACCCCTTGACTTTCTTTCGGGTAATTTTTATTTTTTAAATTTTTTAAAAAGAGGGAGAGAGAGGAAGAGGGAGAGAGAGGAGGCGGCTCACCGTCGTGCTGTCAAAGAGACACCGGAGAAGGGAGAAGAGGGAGAAAGGAGAAGAGGGAGAAGGGGGGAAAGGAGAAAACGCCATTCCCTTCGACGTTTTTTTATTCTTTTTTTTTTTAATTTTTTAAATTTTTTTCATAATTTGTTTAATTATTTTTTTCTATTTTTTTAATTTATTAAATTTTTTAATGAGGATAGTAATTTGAATGATAATTTTTAATTTAAATTAAAGTTAATTTTTTTAGAATTATAATTTCTATTTAATTACCATTTTTTCTCTTTTATTTACTTTTTTTATGATATATTTTTTTAATTTAATTTATAATTTTTATAATTTAAAAATATAATTTTAGTTTTCTTCTATTTTTATGATATATTACGTATTCTTTTCTTTTACTTAAATTTGTAGAGGAAGAAGGAGAATATCGAGAAGGGAGAAGGGAGAAAGAGAAGGGAGAAGGAAGGAGGGGAAAAAGGGGTTTGGGGAGGGAAAAACGTCATTCTCTATGACGTTTTCTCTTTTTTTTTATTTTTTATTTTTTTTAATTTCTTTACTTATCTATTTATAATCTTTTAATAAATAAATTTAATTAAATAATAAAAATAATAATTTAAATGATAATTTTTAATTTAAATTAAAATTATTTTTTTTAAAATTTATAATTATAATTCTTATTTTATTATTATTTTATTATTTTTTATAATATTTTTTTTAAATTTATATTAAAATTTTTATCATTTGAAATTATAATTTCAGTTTTCTTCCATTCTTATCTTTTTAGCATTCTATTACGTATTATTTTCTTTTAGTTAAAAAAATATTATTTTTTCTAAAGTTTAATTTATAAATTTTTTTTCATATTTTTTCTCATTTTTTAACTTTTTAATGTATTTATTTTTTGATCAAAATTTAATTCAAATTAAAATTTTTTAAGTCACATTTATAAAATACCCTAAAAAAGAAATTATAATTAATTTAATTTCATTTTATTCTTTTATGAAATATTTTTTTTATAATTTTTATAATTTTAATTTTTAATTTTAATTTTCTTCCATTTTTATCTTTTTGACATTCTATTACGTATTTTTTTTCTTTATTTAAAACATTTTTTAAATAATAATATTTTTTAAATATTTTTTAAAAATTTTAACTTTTTCACTTTTTAACTTTTCCTCATTTTTTAACTTTTTAATGTATTACTTTTTTTATCAAAATTTAATTCAAATTAAATTTTTTTAAGTCACATTTATAAAATATCCTAAAAAATAAATTGTAATTAATTTTATTTTATTTTATTCTTTTATGATATATTTTTTCAAATCTAATTTATAATTTTTATAATTTTAAATTTTCATTTTAGTTTTCTTCCATTTTTATCTTTTTGATATTCTATTACGTATTTTTTTCTTTAATTTAAAATATTTCTTAAAAATTTATATTTAAATTAATTTAGTTATTTAAAATATAATTTTTAATTTCAATTACAATTATAATTCTTATTTCTTAAAATTAAAAATTATAAACTTTGTTCTTCAATTACAAATATAATTTCTATTTTTTTTTAATTCTTTATGTTTTTATAAAAAAATTTTACCCTATTTTTAAAATTTTTTTAATCTTTTTAAAATAAATTAATTTTAAATTGAGAAAGTAATTTGAAATAATATTTTTATTTCAATTAATCTTTAAAATTTTATTTTTTTTAAATTTTGAATTATAATTTTTTTGATTATTTAAAAATTTTAAATTTTAAAATTTTTTTAAAAATTTTTAGGACAAGTATTTTGAATGATGTTTTTCAATTAAATTTCAATTTTTTATTTCTTTCATATTTCTTTCTCTTTTTTTTTCATTTTTTATGATAATTTTTTTTATATTTCTTAACATTCTTTTTGACATTTTTTAAAAAAAAATTGAAATAAAAAATCTAAATTTATTTTTTTAATGAATTACAAATTCAAATCTTTATATTTTAAATTTCAATCATAATTAAAATTTTAATTTATTTATTAATTCCAAATTTAAAAAAAAAATCCATTATTTTATGATTTTTTTCCCTTTTTTTTGTGAGAAAAATTGAAAATGCCATTCCAAATGGCGTTTCTTCTTCTTTTTTTTTTTTTTGGGATGATGCCACCGTGGAAAAGCAGGGTGATGTGGAAGGAAAAAAAATGCCATTCAAAATAATGTTTTTCTCTTTTGCATTAGTTTGGTAAATAAGTTTGGTTTTGATATATTTTGATATTTAAGTTTTTTTTTGTATTATTCTGGAAAACAGCTCCTGTTTCAAGCCTCAAGTTTTTTGAGGTTGTTGGTGAAATTTGTCCTCGTCTTGGCATTGGTTCCACGGAAGTTCGGTGGTCAACATCTCGTTAGTTTTTTTCCATACAAGTTCTCATTGGTTCTTATCATTCTACGTTGGTAACCTGGAGTCTTCTAAAACCGTTACGGAGATTAAGCCCTAGAATTAGCGTTGGTAAATGAGAATTTTTAATGGATGGTAGCTCGTAGTATGTAGTACATACAAGTCAATTGTTGGTTTCTCGCATTCATTGTGTGAAATTTTTTATTTTATTTTTGGAGAACTTGAATTGAGAGATTCTAGTTATGAGGTTTAGGAGCCATTTGATTGGAAATAATCTGAGTGAATGATTCTCATATCAGATTATCATATTTATTATTAAAAAAAAAGATGATAAAAAAGTTGACGGATCTCATGCTTATTTTTCATAAAGAGATGATAAAATAAATACCATAGAGAGTTGGCATTTGATAAATTTTGGAGTGACAATAATCCATACTTAATAAAAATATCCCAATAAAACTATATATGTAATAATTAAATTTGTTCTCATATTTTTACAAATTCATTCAATAAAAAGTTTTTGTAATAAAGTTAAGATAGAGATGGTACTATGTAAGGGTTATATAATTATAGTCATTACATGAAAACTCATTGGAGATGGCAATACTATGCTTATATTAAAATATTATTTTTATGTCTAAGAATATATTTATAAATTTGACCATATTTCTATATAGATTTATCTCCAACCAAACGTAGTAATCTTTTTTCAATATCATTTCTCAGAATAATTTTTTCACCAACCAAATATAGTAAAAATTATTTTTTTTATAATTATTTTTTTAAATAAATAATTTTTAGAAATTAACATATTACTGTGTAATCTGACATACTCCAACCAAATAGATTCTTAAAAGTCAGTATTTGGCAATTGGGATAGCCTTTATTTTAAAACCTGCAGCGGATTCAGGGTAGATACCCACAATAGCAATGTTCACTTTAAACTCGGCTTAATAAGCTTTGATAATCATGACAGTAACAAGAAGATAAGTTTTGTTATTCAAATCTTTTAATTGATTGGATTGCTTAATTTAAGAATAATAATTTTGTTTGTTATTTTTATTATTATTAAAAATTTAGTTTATTATGCCATATATCTTCAAATCTTATTTTGTTTAATGTTATATGAAATATTAGATTTACTTTATATCTTTTATTTATTTCATTTTTATATAAAAAATAATGAATTTTTAATTGTCGATCTTCCGATTGACGCAACTCTAACGAAAACTTTCTGTTGACCAAAACTATAACTTCATGTTCCTCTTTTTAGATCTACCATAATAAAATATCTTTTTGACGTCATTTTATTTTAGAAAATATCGAATATACCCTTTAGATAGATCTAATTATTTTCAGAGACAGAGAGAGGAGGAGGTAGAAATGGAGGAGAATGAGATGCTAGAGATCGTATCAGTGGAGCACCTTCCGATGGAGATATCGTTGGAGGCCATGAACGACGATGGCAGATCGCCAAGGTTAGTAGTAGAGGAGGACAAAGAGCATATGGTCGTGGTGGCGATGGTTGCCATGGGAGATGTTGGATTTAGAGGCTAAGAGGAAGAGGTAGGAGGAGGAGAGAAATTTGCTGAGGTAGTAGTCATCGAGGAGATGACGATCGAGGGAGAGGTAGGAGACAGAGCCATCATAGAGAATGGTGGTGAACCATCAGAAGATGGTGGAGGGGCGTAACAGCAGAGAAATAGCTGAGAGAGAGAGGAGAAAGCCGACGATGATCGAACACTGATATGTAGTTTTATCCGACCATAGGGAGGAGAATTACCAAAGTTTATCTTGCCAAATCTTTATCCGACCACAGAGAAGATGACTACCACACTGAGGGCCCTTTCCTAATACGTAGCTAGAGCCTATATATCACATTATATTAATTAGAGTTTTTTCACATCATATTAATTAGAGTCCTTTCATATTAATTAGAAGTGATGGCTGTGAGCAAGAAGAAGAGTTGAGTGGAGGGATCTATATAGATATTTGATGGTGGGATAAGAAGGAAGAAATGGAGTGATGCGATGAGATATCAATATTTTATCACATCAGTTAAGATTTTTACCAACTAAAATAATAATAAAAAATAAAAATTTAATTTTTAATCCCCTTTTGACACCACTCTAACAAAAAAATCTATTAATTAAAACTCAAATATGTCTGGATTAAATAAATTTATCACTGCACAGTTAAATAAACACTATACACAGTTAAATTAATATAGTACATAGTTAAATTAATATATTACATAGTTAAATAAATACTATATATAGTTAAATTAATATGATACATAGTTAACTAAATATGGTATAACTTAAATTAATATGGTACACAGTTAATTTATCACTATACAGTTAAATAAATACTGTATACAGTTAAATTAATATAGTACACAGTTAATAAAATATGGTACATAGTTAAATTAATATGGTACATAGTTAATTTACTACTGTGTATAATTAAATGAATACTGTACATAGTTAAAATTAATATGATATATAGTTAAATTAACATAGTATATAATTAAATGAATACTGTATATAGTTAAATAAATACTGTATATAATTAAATTAATATGATACATAATTAATTAAATATGGTATACAGTTAAATTAACATAGTACATAGTTAATTTTTTACTGCACACAGTTAAATGAATACTGTATATAGTTAAATTAACATAGTAGATAGTTAAATAATATGGTACATAGTTAAATAAATACTGCATATAGTTAAATGAATACTATATATAGTTAAATTAATATGATACATAGTTAATTAAATATGATATAATTTAAATTAATATAGTACATAATTAATTTACCATCATATATAGTTAAATAAATAATATACATAGTATATAGTTAAATTAATATGATACACAGTTAACTAAATATGGTATACAGTTAAATTAATATGGTATATAGTTAATTTATCATTGTATACAGTTAAATAAACACTGTACATAATTAAATTAACATGATATACAGTTAAATTAATATGATATATAGTTAATTAAATATAGTATATAGTTAAATTAATATGATATACAGATAATTTATCACTGTATATAGTTAAATAAATATTATATATAGTTAAATTAATATGATACACAGTTAAATTAATATGGTATATAGTTAAATGAATGTTGCACATAATTAAATAAACACTATATATAGTTAAATTAATATAGTACATAATTAATTTACTATTATATATAGTTAAATAAATATTATATACGATTAAATTAATATGATATATAATTAACTAAATATAATATATAATTAATTAAATATGATATATAGTTAAATTAATATAATATATAGTTAATTTGTTATTATATATGATTAAATTAATATGATACATAATTAAATGAATGGGAGGAAGTTCGTATAGGAGAGAAAAAAATATAAAAAAAATATTTTTACCATTCATAAATTTAAAATTATAAGGATATTAAAATATGGATCGGCTGTTATAAAAATTATCAACAGGGATTAAAAGTTAAAATGGGATCCTGGCCATTAGAATCTTCAAAAAAAAAAAAAAACTTTATTCGTCCCAATCCATCTTTTCCATCCTGTCTCACTCTACTTATTTCCTTGTACTTCAGGGTGTGTATAGGTGTTGGTGCGCGGTTTCCAATTGCAGAATAGATTGGGCAATGGTCTACCCAATCCATGCTAACCCTTTGCAATCCCTAATACGATGTGGTGATTAAATGTAGAGATCAAGACCGTTGATCGTTGATCTTGAGCCATGATTTAGGGGTCGGGCATGGTTTGGAATGGGGCACAGCCCATCGAGCATGCCATGGCCAAGATTGTAGGTAGGTTAGGAGTATAGGGCCTGAACACCTAGGGTAACTTAGGAATTAGGTTGAACTTATGACCCACACCCAAGGTGGTAAATACTCTAAGACATATGAGAGTATATATCTGCGTGCAGATCAAATTGGAATCTGCTGTTGTTGCCTATTGATTCTTGGATTTGCCATTAAGGAATGGTGTTTGAGATTCAATAACTCGTCTCACATTCTTCGCTAACAAACTAAATTGAAGTAGCTTTTTTATTTTTATTTTTTTTTGATGGAAGTAGCTAGACTAAGTTTTCAAATTTCAACATCTCATGAATTGTTAGGGATGCAATGTCGCAATTTTAGACTGTCAGTCTTACACGATTACCTTCTATGATAGAAGCTTTAGAGACAATATATCCTGAAGTTTCAGCTCAAACAAAAAGGATTCTGGTTTTTTCTTCATGTTAACAAGTCTTAGGGATAAAATCAGAGGTTAGTACATGGAACAGGATCTTGAAAGTCTATATTCTTCCATGACCTTAGCATCTTTATCAGGGCACTGGGAGCCTGATGATCATTTTTTAACCTTGCACTTTTATCAATTATCACATCCATCAGGCATTCCAACTTCATTCACCCTGGTCATTGCAAGGGAAGAAAAACCTTTGTTTGAGCTGAAGGAATCCTGCTACATTGTGGAGCATCATCTAATCACACATAGAAGAAGCTTAAATTTCTCATGTCACAAGTAGAGAGACCCTCCAATCCAATCATTATCTTTTTTGCATCATACAAATGTGCTATTCATGAATCAAAATCCAGGATAAAACACTCTTTTCTTCTTCTTCTTTTTTTTTTCCTTATAAAAAATAAATTTCAGGAAGAACAGAGATGATAAAACACATCCAAAGTAGTTGGTTTTGAGAGCTCTCTCACTATTAGCCTCCACCACCATCAATAGGAGTCAACTAAAACATGCAGAAAAACAGGAAAGAAGATGTTTAAAAAAGACAGAGCAAAAATTTCTGATTGCTTAAGGATGAAAGAGAACCATCTATATTCCGGTCCCATCGTTAGCCACCATTGCCACTGCCGCCAAGAAAGGAAGAAGGTGAATAACCAATTGACAACAATGTTCAGGCATAGATAACCTTATCATGCATCCTCCAAACTGATCATTGTGTTTCACTGTTATATTCCATCATCTAGTAATGGATGTTATTTTGGAACCACATGTTAGATAAGATGGTAAAATTCTGGTGAAGATGTTATTTTACATAACTTTACATGTTAATTTGCATGAAATTAGGAGTATGATTTTTGCTACTAACCACAAAAGGATCTAAATTAAAGGACCAACATGGCATTAAAAATGTCTATAAGGAACCATTACTTCTTTAGAAAATGAAATAAAGTGGTGGATTGTCTCTGCTTGTGTTTGATACTGAGAGACTTCTTATGAAGAGATACATGTTGCCATTGCTGAACGAACAGCAGTAGGCTATAAGAAATTCATCACCCAATCAATAAAAAGTCTATAAATTTGATTTGTTTAGGGAGGGATTTGAAAAACAAAATAAGGAAAGAATAGTAAAGAGTCAAATGTGAAAACTGTCAGACTTCGAAACTTTGAAAAACCACTATTATATTCAGTCAAGGATTCTTAGAACATTTTATGACATGAGCCGGTCATTCGATTACTATTTATACTATAAAACCTATTCTTCAGAGACATCATCTCCGAATGAAAAAAATGAAGTTGTCATCATACTTGTGGGCCAAGTGTTGCTTTTCATTTTTCTCAATTCGATTAAATATCATTTTTTTTTTGACAAATATATTTGATAAAATATCATGTTCTTTTATTTGACATCTTAAAGTTTCACTTTGTTTGTGCAATTCTATCAAATTCAATGAAAATACATGAGCATTGTCAATTGTCATGCAAGTTGCACTCAAGCATCTCAAAAAGCAGCAAGGAATGTCCTGATGTGGTGATCTTATGACAACTTGTGCATAACATATTTGACATTTTTCTTCTTCATACTTTCCTCTCCAAATTAGCATTCCATATGTGGGACAAACCCAAAAGCAGTTGTATAACGTGACATATATATATGTCCTGATGAATATTCTATGTGTGAAAAATTAGTGGAGCTCTTAGGGAGGAATGTAAGTTGGAGGTTTCTAGCATATGTATTCTCTGAGCATCACATATATATTCAAATTTCCATGATTGCTTTCTCTCTTATGTCAAGAGATGCGGACGGCTTGGTCCCATGATATCCGTGCTTGAAAATAAAAAATCATTGTCGGTTGTATAGTTCTGAAATGGTGGTCCTTCGATTTTTATGCCCTAACTTTTGTGCTGTAATATTATTTGTCGATCACTGTCACAAATGATACTGACTTCCTGTCTGACCCCTTGGTCATGTTTGGAGGAGGAGGATGAATTGTGGGACTAATTTATGACATACTGTATGTAAGCTCATCCAAGAAGAGGGCATCAGCTACTTCCCACAATGCTAACTGCCCTTCGCAATGAATTGGAATCTTGGTGCCTTGCAACAAATATCCCATGCATTACCACTTCTGTAGCTAAAACATTTCCTCGCTTTGTGTGGAACTTGGCATGACCAATAGGATCCTAGCTAAAACATTCCAGCACTTTGGGGGAGACCATAAGCCAACATTTTAATAGCATGCTGAGGGCCATTTCTACTCGAAAATTCGATTATGTCGACACCCATGAAGGCGATGCACCGGCCCATTCTCGTGAAGCCCAAAGTCCTATTTTCTTGCCTTTCTTCAAGGTACCAATTGATTTTGGGTGGTTATTCCTTCAGGCCATATTTTCTTGTAGAATTCCATAGGTGCTGTTGATGGCATGCACATCTAGCAGTGGTTCGCAAGAGCAAGCGACTATAATAGGAAGTGATTCATATCGCAAAATGTCGTGAAGGCTTGCTCTTTCGATTACCAATTCATGTTTCATGCGCTTGATTGGAGGGGTTCCACAGCCAATGTGCAAGTTTTCTGATGTTATATTGAAAAGAGAGGGTTCATCGTTACACATGGTTTACACCTACTGCATCATTTTTTATATGGCATGCCCTGTGACCACTTCTCTCAGCATTATTACTCTCAATTTTAGGGGAATATTTTCTCGTCGACTCCGGTTATGCTAACATGGACAGCTTTGTAGCTCCCTATCAAGGGCTAAGGTGCCAACTCGGTGAGTATTTGGGTCCAAAAAAAACATGACATACTAGAATGATGAAGATAGGTTCAATCACGGGCAAGAACAACGTTGGTTGGAAGGGTGTTGTCATGTCCAGAACCACACATTCGGGTTGACCACATGACATAGCTGTATGAATCCTAAATCAAAGTCGTAGAGACCATGCAAGGTCTATAAATTGATTCTATCGCTTGAACTCTAGGTCAAAGCCATCCAAAACTATGTGTCCTGCAACTCTAAAAAAAAAAAAAATTGTGAGCTTTACATTATAATAAAAAATCCTTCACTCTCGTACCAGCATGAATATAAAATATCTTTTAACAAAAATAAATATAACTAATAGGAAAATAATAAAATTTATACATCATGAATTGGGTAATTGAATAATATTATTACAATTTCATTAAACGCATCCCATATTAACAATTGACAATTCTATTCAACGGTAATTCAATGAGATTATTTATCATTAATTGGTTAACATAATTCTAATCTTGATAGTATTATTATTCCAACACTGGACTAGACCGGCCCATGCTCTAGCTCGTGGCAGAATAACCGCACATCATGTTTTCACCTATGGGTGACAACGCATCTCAGCCCATAGCTGATACGCCATATTTCATACATACCCACTAGTCTAGATATCCTCTAATTAGACATGATTCATCATCTTAGTTTAACTTCAGCACTGGACCAATCACAAGCATGCTCCAGCCTATGGTAAGCCAAAACACATCATGTTTTCACCCATCACCGACAATCACAATTATATCTCAATCCGTAGCTAATACAATACATTTCACACATAACCCACTAGTTTGCATGCTCTTCATTTTTTTACTCTTATAATTATGTAAAATTATATTTATCTTTCTGATATTGGACTAATTACAACTATTCTCCAACCTATGGTAGGCCAAATAAACATAATGCTGCAGCTCAATTCAAGACTAACCCAGCATATACCCACATCACGTTTCTTGCATAACCAAGTAGTCCAAACATCACCCATACCCCATCCAAATTATTAAAGACAATCTAATTTTTGGCATTAGATTAATTTTAATCATGCTCTAACCTATGGTAGGCCAAACATAATGTTTCATCCTAGTCCGAGGTTAATCTAATATATACACTACATTTCTTATATGACCGACTTATCTAAATGCCACCCACATCCTATCAATTATGTTAAATCATAATTCTTCTTATTCAATATGATATTTATAATTAAATATCAATTAATCATGAATCATGCAATATCAATTCATCAACATATGATACACCAGCCAGTATATATATAAAACACACAATCATGCACATCCAGTTATGAATAAAATTTTTTATAATCATATAGATGGTTGTATTAGAGAATTTTTACCTCTATTGATGACAGATTCAAGTACGATGAACATCGACCTGCCCTTTGGTTTATGAATTCGAGGACAAAATATTCGACTCAATATCATCTTGTCACAGCAATTACTCATCCATGGAGCCAATTCAACTATCACATCAATTGTAAATTTACAGGATCCTTAATAAAAATTACAGAAATTTAGCTAAATGGTTTCATGATATTAGCCTGGGACCCCTAATCACATAATATAGCTTGAGACCCCACTCCTAGGGTCAATCATGATCTGAATTTGCCTAGGTATCTAGACCATCCACTAGTCTAGAAGATATATAGATAGAGAATTAATGAACGATAGCAGCTTCAGCCTCCGATAGTCTGAGTACAGCCATATTTGGCGACGACAATCAGCTCGATGAAAGGATAGAAGAAGACAAAAATAGGAAAAACCCTATTCATAGAATCCGACCACTATCTACTGACGACAACACTCATAGAACCTGAGAAAAAAAAGAAAGAAGAGGGTATAATATCCATATCTCATCTCTGATGAAGTACTTGATCCTTTTTTCCGACAAGAACGACAGTGGCTTATCAGAAATAATCGACAAAAAGCCAAAGAAACCCAATGGATTTCACCGATGATTTGATCGATGATGGGCAATGCCTAAAGGAAAGAAATGGCAATCTTTTTATAAGGAAAATCCTAGGGTATCACTGGAATCCGATGAGCCCTAGAATTTTCCTTCTGTCAGACTAGGGAGAGCTGTGGACAAGCATGTGCAAGAATGTGTTCATGGACAAGCATTACAATGATAATGCAATGGTTAGTAAAGGTCCAAGTTAGGGACGGCCTTGCATCCTTGTATTGCACAACTACATGGACCCAGATTGATGAATAAGCCACGAATGTGTTGAACATTTCCATATGCTACATGAAATATCTTGTGAAAAAAAAAATTAGGGGAGGCCAGCCAAGAATTTGTTTCGATAATTTTCTGCGGCTAAAATAATATGGCAAGGAAGGATAAATTGGGCAATCAGTGCATGCTCCATGTGATAGGTGAAGTCCTTGGCCAATATTTTCATTCAAATGTAGATAATGAATAAAGAAATTGTTGTCCATATTGCTAAAAAAGAGGCTTGATTGTGCTTTTTGGAACTAAACACCAATTTTACCATCTTAGTAAAAAGGTGTGATTAAGTGAATAGAGACCAAATAGTAGTTTAATCAGCCATGCGTCCAACTGGTAAGTGGTGGTTTCACAGTGCTTAACTTTAGCCACCCATGATTAGGTATCCAAGAACCAAACGCAGCCTTAGTTACTCATCTATAGGCAAAATTACTATCATTTCTTGTCCTAATCTCTTCTTAAGCACCTTTCAAAGTCTATTTGTTGTTGGAATGTTTTGATTAGAAGCCTAGTTGTTGTCTGCTCGAATCCTGCTTCTTGCTGGTCCCAGTTTGATTTTGAGCAACTCCAAGCCAATTGAGATCATTAAATATATATTGTAATTTCGGGATCGCAGAAGCCAATCCCACCTAAGCCTAAACTAAGGCAGGCCTAATCCAACATCTTACTCAAATGGTATATAAATAAAGCTATCTAAATGGATGTTAAATATTATCTTTTTTATCATGGATAAGGAGCTTATTGTGATGTGGACCTTCACTTGAAACTATTTTTTTTTGGTACAATTCACTTGAAACTCTTTCAGCTCTCTACAAAGTGGATTCCCTCAGCATTTCAAATTTTAAAACCCAGGGGCTAGTGGTTAGGAGACTAGATGCTTCCTGTAAAGAGGCTTTGCATATAAGCAATATAACTTGTTTGAGGAAAAGCAGGAACAAAATTTAAGGAACATAACGTAAAGAAAGTGTGAAGCATTAGGATTGGCCTTACATAGGTTTTCATTGTTGATTCAATAATTACCCTAGGTATCGATATATAATACACTTATGAAATGTTATCAAACCAATGCTTTGCTACCATATTCATTATTTTTTGTTCCAAATGCAGTAGCTGGCCGGCTTGTCATCAAAATGATACTAATAATGATCTGTTGTTAATCAACATCATATGCTAATATTTCTTTCTACAGCTGTAGGCCTCTATTTGTGGATCTCTTAATTTTTTTTCTTAGCAGTTCGTATCCAGTACCAATATCTCTTCTTTGTACACCACTTGATTCCGTGCAATATTCAAACATGTCCCACCTCAATCATGCCGACCCTAAGAGGTAGGTCAGGAGCCAAATCAATTAAAGATATGTAGGCCAAACCCCACCCCAATCATGCATCTAAGTTTATTTTTTCAGCCATAACTGCTACTACCATCTTTTCTTGCTATCAAACAAGCATGTACCTATCCTTATATCTTGAAATCAAACAAACATATTGAGTTTCTTCACCCAGTGTGGCAATCAAAGAAGGTTGCATGGTCCCAAGCCAAGTGACAAGTCTAAGAAACTTTTCTAATAGTTAAATGCATATACCATTCCTTTGAATTGCATCTATCTCATCCCTTCTAGGATCATGCTAATTAATCTTCGGCGACTAGCTCAATTATCGTCAGATGTCTTCAAAGATGACATATCTAACATAATTTCTGATAGAGTTTCTCACCTGAAACTCCTTTTCATTCTTCACATAACACTGCATGAACCAAGATTCTATACTAAGAGAAGCATTCTCTCTTCAACTTTCATGGCTAAATTAGATGACATTCTAGGAGTCATGTTCCATCAGTAGTCACAAAGTAATGACTCTCCACAGCTTCTGACATACCTAATAGAAATTTTTGACTCCTGTTATCGCAAAGAACTCCAAGCTCCAATTTTGGTCCCCGTTAAGAGTAATGATGGAATCCATCTTGGTCCCAATGAAAAGACCCACAGTCCAACCCATGCAACCAAATGGATAGAAAACCCAACCCTCCCTTCTTGTTGCTTGCTCTCCTTCTACGTGTTTGGGCAAGAGGCCGTATACTTCCAAGCAGAGAACCAAGAGAAACGTTGATTGCATTGAATGCGCTTGTGGGGTCACGCACCTAATGTGCGGCTAGCCACCTAAATTTATATGGATTTGTACCTCCCCTGCTTTCGGCCATTTAAAATATTTTTAAGTGAGTCTGTTTCATGAAATAAATTTATCTAATAATTTTATTTTAAAATAAAATAAATTCATCTAAAATAATTTTATCTTAAATTTAAAAATGATCTGATTAAAGATGACAATAAAATCGAATCGGATCATAGATCAGATCAATATAGATTGAATCAAAAAATTATCAATTTAAATTTGATCTATTTATCAAATGAATAAGTATCCGATCTATTTATTAAATTGATAATCCAATCTGATTCATTTAATCTGTTTATTAAATGATTAAATTAAATTAAAAAATTAAATATATTAAATATATTAAATAAATTAAATTAAAAAGATAAAAAATAAATTAAACAGATTCTAAACAGATTAAACAAATCTTAAATGGATTAAGCAGAATAAATAATTTAAATTAAATAAATCAAAAATAAATTAAACTAATTAAATAAATTATTTGATTCAATCTAATTCGAATATTAAATTAATTAAATAAATTAAATATCTAAAATTTAAATTAAATTTAATTATTAAATAAATTAAATAAATTAATTTATTTATAATTTAAATTTATTTAATTTATATTTAAATTTATTAATGATGAACCAGATCAAATTGATCGATGGAACCGTATTTTTATCAACCCAAGATCTGACCTATCTAACAAGTCCTCCGGCTCCGGGGTTGAGGGTGGAGTAGTCCAAGGCGAATTATCTCCCCAGATATCTTCAGCTATGATGGAACGTTTCCCATGGCCAGATGAGACGGTTCACGTCAAATTAAGCTGTACAACGCTTTCCTCTGGCCAGGAGCTGACGTTTCCGGATCTTTGATGGGACGTTTCACGTCACTAGAAAACCGTGCATTACCTCAGTAGGCCGGCTGCGAGTCCGGGCCTCTGGCAAAGCATCGCCAGCTCTGATTAATGGTCACTCTCACGCTCTGACATGAGCAAGAATCGGAAATCCAGAGCTTGGAGCTCAAAAATTAAAAACTAAGAAAAGTTTAGAGCTCAAATATATGGATATAAATTTAATTTATTATATTAAGAGAGATTAGTCCCACATTTCTATCATTACTGCCAGCCTACCATCGGTGGGAGCTTCAACTAAAATCAAACTCTCAACCTCTTGTTCCAAGAGGCAAGGTATCATATTGTTCAAACTAAAAGTTATTCAAAGCAGAGAATATAGTGAATGGCAGCTGAAATGATTTTTCTATATTTTCTCAAAAGGATGAAGGAAGATAAACTCATCAGTGTAAAATTTACTCAACCCCATGTAATGGACATGCAGCACCAAAGATTGAACCACAAGAATTCTACTTGCTCTGCAAAGAATCATTAGAACAGGCCCAAATTTATGGTACTGAGAAGAGTTATCCAAGAAACATTACCCTATTCAACCACTAGGACGAGAATCTGTAATGCATGGAATGCATAATTTCAAATGAAACTGCCACATGAAATGGAGAGGATCCCTGAGACTTAAGTTCTAAATCTCTGGTTGTTAGTTGGAGATGTGTGACAACTGAGATACATTGTGTGAGAAAAGCTATTCAACTGGTTTCATCCAATTCGATAACTGGTGATGCATGGAAGACAGATGATTTGAAATAAACCCACTTTGGCTCGAACATGAATCAGGAAGGATTCGAAAGTTCCAGTTTGGAGGAACAATTCTTATAAAACATTGCTAAGAAATATGGAACCCCCCCTCTCTCTCTTTCTTCCCAAGTACTCGTTTTTTAGATGGAAGATGTGGTAACATAATCCGATAGAGAAGAAACGTTCATTGTAAGTAAAAATTGCTGGAAGAAACTGCACCCTTGGGTGGGGTGGGTTAGATTTTTTTTTTTTTTTTTTGTTCTCTTTCGAGTAGGTCACTTTGTTCCTGAGAAAAGCTACAACCAAAGCCCTGGATAGAGCTCTTTCAGCGGCAAAAAGAAATTTCCGTACAGTACTACAATGAATGATTGCTTCGCCAGCTAGCCATTCAGCACGCTCAACATAGCTTCTCGAGTAACGTGCAAACCCTTGAAGATTTTTGAATTTGCAAGCCATGCCCTCCACCACAAAGGACAGGTTATTTTGAATTTGTTTGGTGTTCGGATGCTGCATTATGTTAAGCCATAAGATTGCTTAATTGGTCAAGCAATGAGATGCTAGGCCATAATCCAAGACATAGCTACATTGGATTGATCCTCCAAACGAATTTTCTTATTTGATTCCTACGAGAATGAGAGTGAGAGAGAGAGTTGCCAACCTTATATCCATTGTGAAAACCATAATCACCATTTTATATGGCACACAATGCAGTAATGTTTCAAATTTCAAACTTCACCCCATATGATGGGTCTAAAGCTGCTGCGGCTGCCTTCTTGCACCCTTCAAAAATATCGCTCAAAACAGGTGCCAAGACTAGCAAACCAAAGAGTACAAGAGACAAAGTGCCCAAATTAAACAGTGCACCTCGGACCCTCCTCAAATGCTCAAGTCCTGCCTCCTAAATAAACAATTATCAGCCAACCAAGAACTTCGTATCCGAAAACAATTGAACATCCACATCACTCACATCATCTCAGGCCTGCGCGCAGTCCCCATCCATACCCCAAATCAACCATCTCATTCCATACACATACTGGCCAACAACAACAACAAAACAATTACAATTATATGCTTCATGATATTAACTAACAACATCCAGAACAAAAGTTGAAATCCCTATCCTTATTAACACTTTCCTCCAGCCCCTACCCCTGGCTCCCCTTCTTTCTTTTCACAGTAAATACATATATATAAAAAATACGGAAATATTTGCACCACCTGCTTTCCCTACACAAGGGTAGTACATTGCGACGTCTTTGGGTCCCACATGGCGGGCAGCAGATACTTCCTAGCAGCCAATCCCTTCGCATTATAACTGGCCCCAGTGGTGGGGTCCAGCAGCGTCTTCCCCGGGTAACCCGGGTAGGCCCCACTCCCGAACATCCCCGTGCACGCCGTCACGGCCTCTAACGGCGCCGTCGCCGGCCCCTGATAGTATCCGTCGCCGTAGGGGTTCGTCACCGTCCCTGCCAGCAGCGTGGCCAAGTTGATCACCATCCCGTCCATGCCGACGTCGCCGTTGGGCGCAACTAACGGCGGGGTCTGTGGGCCGTACATGGGCTGGTGGAAGGGCCAGGCGCACTGGCCCGGGCACTGGACCTCCGAGTCGCCGACCCAGAGGTACGTGAACCGGACCCGGCCGCGGCGGCCGGCCGGGGCGGACCCATGGGTCCCGCACCGGCTCATGCAGAATCCCTCGACGGCGACGTCGGAGGACGTCAAGACGGCGGTGACGGAGTCGCGATGGTGGCCGGCGCGGGCGGCGAGGGTGACGAGGTCTGCGGAGGTGAGGGATTTCCCAAGGGAATATTTCTCGTCGAGGAGTTGGAGGCCGAGGGAGATGCGCGTGGCGGCGCCGCGGTACCGGGCGGTGGTGCTCCACCAGGAGGCGGTGGAGGGAGCCGCCGGAGAAACGGCAGAGAGGGAGCGGACAAAGTCGGCGATGATGGAGCGCTGGGAGGCAGAGAAGCGGCCGTACCATAGAAGGTGGACGGTCAGGTTACCGGTGAGGAGGGGACCGTTGTGATACTGGAGGACTAGGGGCTGCTGCTGGACCAGGCTAAGCTTCCTTGGGTCGGCCATGGAGTAGGGGAAGAGGAGGAGAGAGAGGAGGAGGAGAGTGATAGGAAGAGAGAAAGCTTCCGATCTACCCATGGGAAGAGGGAGAGGGAGAGAGTGGGTTTCGGTGGCTGATGCTTGGCTTGGCTTGAAAGGAGGAAGGGTAGGCATTTATATCGTAAGAGATGGAGGGTATGGCTTGGGTGGGGGGGAGAGAGAGAGAGAGGAACAGCTGGAAGCCACGAGGATGAGAGCCACGTAGATTTGACCCCCAGGGATGGTATATTTTACAGCTGGGGTTGGACCGGATGGTGGGTATCGGGAAAGGATGGTTCCAGGGGAGGGGCCGAGGGGGGGTGGCCCTTTTTGGATCTGGTCACCGCACTGAAGTGGACTGCGTCTTTCTGGGGTACTCAAACCATTGGATCCATTTGAGGCTGGACCCGGCTTGGGTAGAAATTGGTTGTCCAATGCCATGCGCAATGCCACACGGTCTGTGTGCAGGGCATTCGTTGTTTTTGTGTGAATCAACACATCATGGAGGCATTAGAATTAATAAGGCCACTAGGATTGGATATTCCTTCACATGCCATGTAACTTGTAAGTAGTTGATTGTGATGACGATCATTTGGAATATGAATCAATTTTTTTTTAGGTCATATCTAGATCTTGATCACGAGGCTTAAAAATACATGTTGAGAAGTTATTATATGCTGAATCTATAAAGCACATTATCTATTTGGAGAACGTCTATATATATTTGTGATATTTTCAAATCATAGTTAAGCAAAACTAGCACTCACATTTAATGTCATATATACTCTTTTTTTAAAAAAAAAAACATTATAAATAGTAGTTCCAACATCGGACCAAATTACATTAACTTATCTTAATCACAACAAAAGATCCAATTTTTCTTGAAATATTAAATAATATTATAATCTCTTATTATAAATACTTTTCGAGAAGTTATTCAAATGTAAAACTTATCTAAGCCACGTTGATTCGGAAAATCAGCTTCTTGGCACAACCAATTTTATATTGCATTGCTAGGTATGATAACGGAAAAGCAATATTTTGAATTGATGGAGAAAATATAGATATTCCTGCATGGTTCCATGATCTGGATATCATTAATTTGTCACTTGAACATTTCCATGAGCTACTCTCACGTCTTTGGAAATGGATCTGTTCCGGGTTGGTTAACCTACGTTTGGATCCGGTCTGTAAAATCTCTTGAAGTCTGGAGGTGACAGGATTCACTCCTCCTCGAAGTACGAGAAAGAGGAAGCCAGCCCTTGCCCCGGGCTGGGGTGGTAGAAATTGATGACGTGATAGGCAAGGATAAAGAAAGCTGAGGTTTGTGATAAGAACGTCAGTGCTGAAACTACCAGAATAGCCCTCTTGAACTGACCTATTCACACCGTTCTTTCCCTTGGCCGCAGACGCTATTCCATCGTAGAAGAAGAGATAAAGAGACGTGGCAGCAACACCCCCGAAGGTGCTACATTTCCGTCACCGTATTTGTTATCATAACAGCTGGTTTTATGGCCGTTTCCATGGACGAGTGTTCGAAGAGAGCCGAGTTCAAACATGTGACGCTTAGGACGTTTCCAAAGGGAGCTAAAGGTGGGCTGTGTCCGGTGAGACGCCGAGACTGTGGGTCGTATTATTGCGTCGACCGTTGAACACCCCAATGGCCTGCTACTTTGAATAATTAGTGGTATGGCGGTGACGTTGGTCAAATAAATATCTACAGTACGAATCTATTCAAGTCCATTGAAGGCTTAATTTGTTCACAATAATGGTGGGGACCAATTTGGTTCGATCACGGATTAGGATTTATATGTCCATCCATATGATTTTAATAGATCATTTATTATTAACAGCTTTATTAGGAACCTAAGCCATTTACCAAGTACTTATTATTATACATATGATGGCGGTGAAATTTGGACAGACATGATCATACTGCTTTATTGAAGTAATTTGAAGGTAGTAGCATAGGCTAATGAGTGATGCATCGCCGATGGAGCATCGAAACAAATTAACATAAAACCAACCATAGAACTGTGTTGTACTGTTTTAGATTTGGATTGTTGAAGCCAAATATGCCAAGGTACATTGCACTGAGAAGCTGATACATAGCACTAACATATGCTTGTTTACGATGTATATTTAAAGCAAGGGTCAAATATATTGCTATGCACAACAAATAGGATTTTATACAAGCCTCAAATTGCCATTTCCTTTATTTTTTCTTCAACAGAATGCATCGTGCAAACATAAATTGGTGTCTCACTTCGCTAGAAGCATCCAAGATTTACCTTAAGCGCAAAATGATGAGATACTTCATTATAATCGGGATGTCATGGACTCAAAATACATAAATAGTTTTTCCATATGATAGAGCAAGACTACATTTACTATAAAAAAAATAGCTTTTTTTTCGAGCACTATTTTTTCTTACTAAAAGCCAATTTTCAAAAAAAAAATATTTTCGATGGTATATTACTGTCACAAGTCATCATAAATATCTCTGCTATAAAAAGTTTTTTTTAGTAATGGACAATCGATGATGGTATATTTCTAACTATTTATAGTCATCAAAAAAAATATTAACTACCATGATTAATATATCAGCAAATGAGAAAAATGGATGAGGATTTTTTTTGCAACAACAAAAATTTATTGTAAAGGAGATTAACAGCTATCAATAACGATCTTTACCAATTATATTTTGTTTGTTGCAAATAATTTGGATTTCGTCAGTATTTTATTGCAAAATAAGGATATATTATCATTACTAAATTATTTATGATAATTTTTTTAATAATGATGACATGTATCCGTCATTAATAAATTTTTTTATCATAATAAATAAATAATTTCGATATCATTCAGACTCACTAAAGCTATTTATGAGAAGATATCTTTTGTGATCAGTATATCATAAAAGAATATTGCTATTAGAAAAATCATTTGTGATAAAATTAAATATTTTATTTTATGAACTTTTGACTATTGAAAATATGTTATTTATGATAATTTCTTATTTTATAAAAAAAATTATTATTTTCAATAAGATACATTATCCTCATAATAATATTTAAATATATAATATTGACAGCTTCTAATGATATATGTAATAGTATAGAAATTTAACATATACAAAGATACCAATTAAAGAAGTAATAAAAATTTTATCATATAATAATCTCATAAAAGTAATAATTTTATTATCCACATCCATATGTAAAATTTAGCTACTCAAAAGAAAGGAACAAAAAAAAAAAAGTTAATCATCCTTTGAACCACTCTCGGAACGTCTTCATCTTCATCATGCCTGTCATCTTGATTTTTATTCACATCGTTCTATTATGAAACAAGGAATAAAGGAGTAAGAATTTACTGTTTAGCAACTATATGAGCACTTATTTATTTTTTTATTTCAATCAATTTAAAAAAAATATAATTTGATATAAATTTATCATATCATGTTAGATGAGCATGTAGTAATTATTTAGGAAGGTATCTATAGTGTAATACCCATAGACTACAATATCTCAAGTACAACTGAAGACATCTTTTTATTGATCAATACAGTATATCTAGTCTCTAATTTCTCTATGCAATCAGTTAATGCCTTTGTCTCTCTAGCATGGTCCTTTTTATAATGCTTGTTGCAATCTTGACTTGAAGAGAGGCCAAACATATCTCTTGCCTTCAAGCCTATGCCCATGCCAAGCACACATGATCATGACTCGGTTCCCCAATCACTTCTTAATATATCTTCTATTCATAATTAGGTGCAGAGATTTTGAATGTTGCAGCTAATCTAATTGATGCCATTTGCTCTTGATATTAAAAAAAAACAGAATGTATGAAATAAAAGATTAGGTATTACAATATCCTAATAGTGTAAAGATAAACATAACATTCGTTTCTTACATGCATCTCCCTCACCTTGTTTGTAAACTAAGTTTTTTCATCTTTTTTCACATGAAATGTCTTCCAACAGTCAATGACACTAGGCTCATGATCAGTTTTCTTTATGTATAAATATTCATAAAGTATATTATATTTTTATATAAAAAGGTCGATGATTAACCTTAGTGTTTCATAATTAAGCTTTTTTGATTTTGTATTTGTAGTTTGATCGTAAATATGCCATGCATAGTATTATCTATTGTTGGATTGGTATATGCATTATATAAAATTAAGTAGCTTGATTTGTATATAATATCTTCTGGACTCAAAAGAGTATGTTATCTATACTTGATGTAAATTTTAGTATATGGCCTATTTATTTTTGCATCAATCACAAGGTTATGCATCTTGAACAAGAAACCTACATATTACTCCATATACAAATGAACTTACAAATTCATGTATTAAGATATGCTTATGGATTTCGGTTGTATTCTTTGAGAAATAGGATATTTAGGACACTGAATAAAGATGAACTAATGCTTACCTTCTAAAAGAATATCGAACTTGATGTTTCTTTTAAAAAAAATAGTTGCAGAAGTTTGCCTCCATGTAGGGAGAATAAAGTTTATGATTATTGATAAAATACTTGTATATTTGGGAAAATAGATATTGATATAGAAAAAAAAATTCAAAACGAATAAAATTAAAAAATAAAGAAATATACTTATATTTGTCATGCATGGCACTGAAAATTTAATATGACAAGACTTCTGTAAATATATAATTTTGCTTCTTTTGGTATAATAAGATGAAAAAAATACACATGCTAAATATCATTTGTTTTTATCTTGACATGCTTTCAGGTGCCATGTATGTAGTCAGATTCTTCCTTCATTCTATCAATTAATTAATGAACTAAAAAAATATATTATCATACCTTCTTAGCTCTATATGTTGCCTTTGAAACTGAGCCTTTAGTTACTGCTAGTTCAAATTTTGATTTGTTATCTTTATTTCTCTCACTTTGATGCTACATATATCATTTGTCCATAACTAATATCAGTTGTAGGAACTCACTTTTCAAACAAAAAAAGGATATTTAGTTAATATGATTCATAATAAATAAAAAATCTATCAATTCTTCTCATTTTATTTATCCATCATTTATTTCCAAACTGACAGAAATATATTATTCGGTGGGTGATTATAGCACTCCTCAGTAGTCATTTACTTTTGAAGAATATCTTTTTTGAGAGTTCACATCTAATTAGAATAGTTGGTCTTGACATATAAGTCAAATGCTTTCTTTACTTCTTCCTCAAGATAAATATATATAAATCTAATTTTTTGAATCATAAAAATTATCGAAGACTCAGTAATATTCTGGTGGAAAAGACTGCTAATCTCATAGCATGCTACTCATGTGATTTTTCTAAAATTATAATCAATCGTGATCAATCGTGACATAATTGAGGTAAGCATGTTCTATTAATATCAAAATTATCAAACATATAGTTTCAAGTAAAAATAGTAGAAGATTCATATCAAATAATAAAATTAAATATAAAACTATAAGATTATACTAACCATATAAAATGAATTTCAAATAATTATCTCTTATAAAAAATTTCTATCTTTGTATCATGTCTTAGTTTAACTCATTTACTTTTTTTTCTTATCTCTTTTTTTTTTATTATGGAACAAGTTACCAGGACAAATAACATAAATCGGATAATTAAGCATTATTCATAAATAAAAATTAGCAAATAAAGTAAAATTTCAAGACAAATATTATCCTGATTGCTTGCATCAACTGAAGGCTCGAATTTTTATAGAACTTTTGAGTAGCCAACATGATTAGATTCACTAGCTTATTATCATAGTTTATCTAATAAACAAAATTGAGATGTAGATGAGATACCATCTTATTATTGTGCACTGCTATTAGTCTTTTTCTTGTCTTTTTTTGCCCTTTACCTACTATAATATGTAATAATAATTATTATTTAAATAATATTTTAAATAAGCAACAATTATTATAAGTATACATACTAGTTATATGTAAGTGTAAATAGACATATCTATGACTTTAAATCACAATTTGAACTAGAATATAAATAAATCATGCAAGTTAAAGTCAATCAATTTTGTCTAATAAACCAAGCAAGTCAAAATCATCCAATTGTGTTTAAATAATTAACAAAATAAAATGAACAAAGTCATCATATAATCATGTCATCAATTCTGCTCCTATTCCAATCTAGCTCATCATCTCCACCATCAATGTGGATCGCTTGCGCATTATGTATCTGAATCTCCTCTTCTTGTTGTGGTTCCCCCTCTTCCATAGGCATCATAAAAAAGTTTCTTGACTTGGTTTCAGCTATTGAGCTCCAAGTGAGATCTTTAGGTGATCCAATATAATAAACTTGAGTTGCTTGGGTTGCCAGCATAAAAGATTGTTGAGTGTTTAACCTGCGTGCTATATAAATTATAATAATTCTATGACGATCTCTCTTGTATCTAATTCCTTCTCTACTTATACCATACCAGTCGTATTTAAATAATGCGACTTTGATCCCTTCAGTATAACGAAGTTTAATAATATCAGTAAGACATCCATAATAAAAAATTTCATCACTTTCATATTCTCCTCTAACTATAACTTCACTATTTTGACTTCTTTTACTTTTTTTACATTGTTTTATATGAAATCTAAAACCATCAATATAGTAATCTATATAGTACAAAGCTTGTCTTTTAGGATCTTAAGTAAAAGTAACTATATCTCGATTAATCTATTCACCTCCCCCTATTATGCAGCGCAATAATCTGTAAAATACATAAAAAAAATTTGATTCAAGACATATTGCATATATTTCATATAAATAAGTTATAGTTTGTGTTACTTTATTTTACACTTTCTTTAAACCAATGGATGAACTCGCATCTATGCATCTCTTCTATGTTAGCAGAATCAAAGTTAGCTAGCATATTTTTATATTCCCTGTAAAAAAAAAAACATAAAATTTGCCTTTCACACCAATTATTAAAGAACCACATATACAAGTATTTTTTAATAAAATATCTTATTGTACAAATGGCTCAGCCTTATTGCAATTGTATAGGATATAAAGTGTAGCAGCATTCCATAGATCGTCATTCAATTTGCACATATATGCTTTTCCTAAATGATAATTGGCTATAAAAAATACTGAAAGTCGATATGGGCCACTTGAAGATGAATTTCTATCACCATTTCTCTTAGATCAATTGAATACTGTTTTCACTCCATGCAAGTATTAGGGGCAAAATGTTAAACCCTCATCTATCAAATATCCTTCTGCAATGGATGCTTTTGGCGTTGGATTGTTACAAACAAAGCCCTTTAACTTATGCAGATGTCTAATTAGAAGATAATTTGTGTTAAACTTGATTAACATATGTTCAAGCTTTTAATTAATATAAGCAATAAATAGCATCATACATTTTAATTTTGTACATTCATCTAAATTGCATCGGACCAGTAACTATAGCCTCCCAAGTTCAGGCAATTTGACCTTTGAATAATTAGTGGTATGGTGGCCATGTTGGCCAAATAAATATCTACAGTACAAATCTATTCAAGTCCATTGGAGGCTTAATTTGTTCATAATAATGGTGAGGATCGATTTGGTTCAATCACAATTTAGGGTTTATATATCCATCCATATGATTCTAGTAGATCATTTGTTATTAGCAGCTCAATTAGAAACACAAACCACTGATCAAGCACTTATTATTATACACATGATGGTGGTGAATTTTGGACAGACGTGATCATGCTGTTTTATTGAAGTAATTTGAAGGTAGGAGCATAGGCTAGTAAGTGATGCATCACTGTTGGAGCATCGAAATAAGGTTGCATTTGGTGTATTACATAGGTAATATTGCTATGGTAATGTGATTGTAGAAAAAATATAATTACCTAATAAAATTACAGAGAATCCTATATTGCAGTGTTTGGTATGTGCGGTAATGTAGTTGTAAAATCACAGAAAATCTTATATTATAGTATTTGATATACAATTTAGATTACATAGAATATAAGCTAATTTTTTTCAAAGTAGCCCCATTCTTGCTTATTGATTATTATCTATTTTCTAGAGGAATAATTTAATTTTGAGACCAACTATTTTTCGTGATATCATCCATTATGTTTTCTTTTCTATTTTCACCAACTAAGACTATCCATAATTTATTTTGATGGAGGTATTTTGATCCTGAAGTTATCTTGTTATAGGATTGCAGGATTGTAAGATTATATATAATCACATAGCCATTTTCCCCCAGACAATCAGATTATCTCTTTTTGAGGTAATGCTGTATTATATGTAATATAGCATTACCTATATAATACAGCATTACCTGTGAATATAATGAAACAAACAGTATAATTTGATTACTTATTATAAAATTATATGTAATCCTGTCAGGATTATATGCTACCAAACACCTTCTTAAATTAGTATAAAACAAACCATAAAACTATTTTGCATCGATCTAGATTTGGAGTTTTGAAGCCAACTATGTCAATGTACATTGCACTTAGAGACTGATACATTGCACAAACATATGCTTGTTTATGATGTATATTTGTTGAAAGGATCAAGCGTATTGTTACACACAACAAACAGGGTTCTATATAAGCATCAAATTGCCATTCCATTTTTTTTCTTCAATGGAATGCATATTGCATATATAAATTTATGTCTCACTTTGCTAGAAGCATGCAAGCTTTACCTTAAGCACACAATGGTGAGATTACTTCATATATAGCATGGATGTTATGGACTCAAAATACAAAAATAGCCTATTCATATGATAGAGTAAGAATAGATTAATATGATCCTCCCCAAATCCTACAATAATAGGAGCCTTGTATATTAAGTACCTTTTTCTAAAGGCATGATATCTAGAATTTATAGATATCTTCATTTGTAGCATTTACTTTGAAAGTCGAAAGAGTTCCATACTATTGTTATGCCAAACTTTGATGAGTATTTTCATCCTATATATATATATATAGGGAGCATATCAAGTGAGAGGATTGGTTTAATGTGAGAGGTGAGAAGTTATAATAATAATCATTGGATCTGCATCAACGGTTCAGATGAGCGCCGCACGCGCGTTAAAAAAATTTGAAAAAAAAAAGAATAGATAATTCCTAAAGGTATTTAGACAGTTTGGATAACCGCATTCTCATCTGAATCGTTCATGTGGATCCAAAGATTATTATTATGTCCTCTCACTTCTTACATTAAGCTACTTCTCTCACTTGATATGCTTCATACACACACACACATATATATACATACATACATACATACATACATACATACATACATACATACATACATACATACATATATATATGTATGTATGTGTGTGTGTCTATACACACAGAGAGAGAGAGAGAGAGAGACACACACACATATATATATATATATATATGGGACCATAAGATTTTATTAAGCTCTTGGAATGAAGATAAAGTTACAAACAGGGACAACGAGTTCTAAATAAAATTAAAAAACAAAGAAATAAGAATTTCTCTAATTTAGAAGATAGGTTGTCTTCACAAATCAAGGACCAATCGTGCCAAGTATGAACTATTGATCTTCTTATATGCAGAGACAGGACCTTGTGTCCTCATATCTCAGGCCAAACTAGATATTTTGAAGATTTGCTTCCTTCTCCAAATAGCCCAAAATGAGCTTAAAAAAGGTGCTCTGACCCTCCATTTGATTCTTTGGCTCAAAATACTTCAAAATTTATATTGAATAAGACATAATAAAAATAAGTGATCCGTAGCTTGCTCATAAGCATGACATAACACCCATGAAAAAAAAATCGTTAGGTTCCCTTTTAATGGGTGTTATGTCATGCTTACGAGAGAGCTGCTTGTCACTTATTTTTATTTTTTCCAAATTATAAATTACATTGTCGTCAAAATCCTCCCTTAGCAGCCAAGAAATGAAATATTTTGACCTTTTTAAGAATGCAAATATTTCAAATGGCATTGAAACTCTTGTCAATTTGCTACTTCATTATGATATTAGCTTGGACATGCATCATACCTTAATTTCTCTTATGGAGCACATCATCCATCATACAACATTACTCAAAAAGTTTATCGCCATCAATTAAAATTCTAGTAATATCACAAAGTATAACCGCACACGGATGGCCTCAACATAAATTATATTTAAGGAATGCTTCATGTTCATGCTGTAGATGAACATGTACACTCACAATTTTTTCATGCTGCTCACTTGTTCCACAGTTTAATATGAAAGCAACTAATTAGTTGAAAAGGTCTAATGCGCCAAGGTGGAATTATTTACTTTCAATTGCAACACTCATTATTTCCACACTTCTGTCCCCAACTAGCTCAATTCTCTCCTCCCTCCCTCACCTTGTAATGATCAATACAGAGCACCTTTGGAGAAAGCGAATCTATCTATATGTGTGTGTATATATATATATATTATCAATTGCTTGAAACTAAAACGTGACGCCAACTTTTTTTGGGAGCATAGCAAAACCAAAGTTATGGTTGTATCAGAAGAAGGGCCCAAAAAAAAAAAAAAAAAAAAAAGCCATGGAATGATACTACCAGCGCACTGAAAACAATGGACCACGGACAGTAACTTGACAAATGTGTCCGAACAAATTAAAACGTGGGAGAGCGGAGAATCTGGGTGTCCTTTGTCGAGAAATTTTATCTCAGCCGGCGTGCTTCATGTGCCTGGGAACGCCATCAATCATAACCGTTCATTTTTATAAATTCTATTCATCGAATGCTCATCCAGAGGCATCATTACATTACTAAACAAGCTGTAATTGGCTATCCGTACAATCGTGTGGTGCAACCGTGTAGAATATAATTTTTTATACATACTTTATCCCGCATATATATATCTTAGGATACAATCAGAACTTTCGTTTGTAGTAGCGATGGATACCGCACGGTCCTTTGCGTGGTAGACCCACATCACATTAAATGAGCCCAGCCGACACTTGGATGCCAAAATAAGAATTAAACGTATTTTTGAAATTATTAAAAAAAAAGCCTCCT
The DNA here is from genome assembly GCF_000442705.2 of Elaeis guineensis. Lineage (NCBI taxonomy): Eukaryota > Viridiplantae > Streptophyta > Magnoliopsida > Arecales > Arecaceae > Elaeis > Elaeis guineensis. Next base: position 5,748,592 of record NC_026005.2, read on the forward strand.
TTATCTTCTTCTTTGGGACGTCTCCTTTTTGGACTCGAAGCACCCTCCTGACCCCTTTCCTTGTTTAATTATTACCCTTAAACCAATTTAATCGGTCACAGCATCTTCCCACTCGGACCCCGACACCATTAAGGCGGATCCCACAGATCTAATCGTTATTAACGGCGATAAATTTATACACATCGCAGTCACGCGTGCAAGACTCGCACACAGTTGTAAAGGTGATGGAGTGGAGACATGGAGCGGGTCAAAGCATGGGTGCTCGCTAGAGGACGAGGAAACAAAGGGATGGATGGATGTTCTCGCACGTGCGAGGAGATGGCGTCGCAGGTTGTGGTCCGAGTTTATCCTGATTTTTTAAGGGAGAAAGGGACGAGGCAGGAGAGGTGGGAGGCAGCGCACCTCCCGGCACGGTGGCCGACGTTCTCTGGGCGACACGTGTGTGGCGACGGCTTGGCGGAGGGGTGGATAAGAATAGGAGGAGAGAGGAAAAATTTTATGCCACGTGTTTTGCATGGAGGCTGGTCTTCAGCGATTTGACACCGGATGTGGGAGTCTCCAGGTAGGCATTAATCTGGCAGAGGGAGCATGGCTCCTTGGTCGTCTACAGCGCATGCAACACTGATAATATCCTGTGGCATGTGGCCTTTAGCGCGTCCAGCCTTACTGTGATAGCGAATCCTCTAGAATTGGATATGATGGATTGGTTCTCTCTCTCTTTTGTTTACACTATGAAATTTGATATTTGGAGGAATTGTTAATGAGCCTTAATTTACCATTTCTTTTCTCTTAAACAAATTAATGCTAAGTGGCTGAATGATTAAGAAGGAACAAAGCTTGTAGTTGCACACTGATGTCCCAACAATCCCATCTTATATGAACACAAGCAGTGAGAATTTTCTGTTGCTATATTTGTCATAGAGAAAAAAAAAATTATTGCTGAGGTTGTGAAATATTCAAGTTCACTTTTATTTGCTATACATTGTGATATTGTCCTGCATATTTGCTAGGTTGTAGAATGGTGCTATATCAATCACTCTATACTTGGTTTAGAAAGTTAATTTTTGTATAATGGTATATAGGCTGAGTAAAAAAGGACTGATTAGAGTTCTTAGCTTTATTTAGAGGAGAAATATATATAAAGTGATCAAGAAGAAGTAGGACTAATGGGAGGACATTGATCTCATGATTATTGAATTACATACATGCAACATTCAAACATGAAGAATTTATGCCTTTATATCTTACTGGTAGCAGCTTGAAGCTTACTCTGAATGATCAGTAGTAGAATTTACACTGTTGGGGAAGGCCTAAAGCTGCTTCAGAATGAAACCATGAAAGACCGGGGAAAGGCCTAATGCTTGCATTCACTTTCAATCGTTGAAAATTTAATGTAGCTTCTCTTTTATTGTTTGATGGATTCTATGTGGCTCTGATGGACTCTGAGGATAATAACATGATAGTTGATGGAGTCCTTAGTTATTGAGCATATCGAAGACATTGGTCATTGAAATCTTTGGTATAACGAGGCCTTGTTGCTAGCAAAGAAAAAGGCAGCTGAACATCCCTTTCTATATCTTTTTTCTTAGCATCTAGATTTCCTAGGCTTTAGGTTTTAAAATCAATAATTGCTTTCAAATATCTAGGTTTTAGATCTAATTTCCTTGCATCATTGCTTTGTCTTCTATTAGGTAACTGTGAAGCTGGTGCTAGACCCTTCAGCATGCATCATGCACTTTTGTAGTTTAATGGCCACAAACGCCGGGTGTTGTTCCGTGTAAACAAAAAATATTGACTCAATAGATACAACCACCACTTTGTTCAAAAACATTACAACACATATAACACTGATTGCAAGCAAGTGAATTATTGAGTTAATCTATGCTTTAAGAAAAGTTTTAAAAAGAATCTTTCAATACATCAAAAGGAATTACCAATGACATCTTTTATTTTATATTCATCTGAGTTTTAAAGTGCACTTTAATAAATAATATTGAAAATTGTCTGCTTAATGTTGTCCATGAAAGATAGTATATAGGCTTTGTCATACGTTAATTTATATACTCCTGTCCCTTCTATTACACTCTCAATATGCAGCCAAAATGATTTTTATTCCAAGCACTTTATAGAGCTCCTCTAATCCAAAGCAACCAAATCGAAGAGTTATCCAGAGGCATGAGATCGTTTACCGTACACGCCATATTTTATGGTCTTTCCAAATAATCCTTCTAGGAGCATCACAAGCAATAGATTGATGAGCATCGTAGCTAATATTATTCCTTAGAGGATGCTCACGGCTAAAGAAATTTTTAAAAAAATTAGAATAAAAGATCTTTTATATTTTTTTAGAAAATTAATTAATGGGAATTGAGAATTAGAACAATTACAAGAACTTTCATCCATCATGCCGGTTTCAAAAATAAAATATTTGCCCAAACATCTCCAAGAAGTCTCAAAGGGAGATCTTAAAATCACCTGGCAGGTAGATTCACAATTGAAATTGTAAAACTGGCACCTCTACAATATTTAACAAATTCGTGGTCCAAATAAAAATTAATATTCCTGACCAGGAAAACATTACAATCATACATCATTCTTCTAGCCCCCCTTGGGTTATTGGGGCCAACATCCTTATTCTGCTTGCATTTATATAACAATCATTATGTGAAAAATAAATAGGAGTACATAAGAGAACATCTAAAACTTCCATCTCTATACGAGGGTGGAACACTGAGACGTCTTAGGGTCCCACATCGCCGGCAGCAAATACTTCCTCCCATCCAATCCCCTCGCGTTGTAACTGGCCCCACTGGTTTGATCCACCAGGACCCGGCCGGGATATCCGGGATAAGCCCCGCTTCCGAATATCCCGGTACAAGCGGATACCGCCTCCAACGGCGCATCCGCCGGCCCCTGGAAGTAGCCGTTACCGTCAGGATTAGTCACCGCTCCGGCCAACAAGGTGGCGAGGTTAATGACGACGCCGTCCATGCCGACGTCGCTGTTAGGCGCGACTAACGGCGGGGTTTGGGGGCCGTAGACCGGCTGGTGGAACGGCCAGGCACACTGACCCGGGCACTGGACCTCCGAGTCGCCGGTCCAGATGAACCCGGCCGAGCCGGCGAGCGGGCCGTGGGTCCCGCATCGGCTCGAGCAGAAGCCGTCGACAGCAACATCAACGGAGGTGAGGACTACGTTGATGTTGGTGGGGGAGGCGCCAGGTTTAGAGGCTAAGAGGGAGAGTTGGGAGGGAGAGAGGGATTTGCCGACGGAGTAGTGATCGTCGAGGAGCTGGCGGCCAAGGAAGAGACGGGGGGCGGAGCCGCCGTAGAGGGCGGTGGTGTGCCACCAGGAGGCGGCAGAGGGGGGTGGCGGCGGAGAAGCCGCCGAGAGGGAGAGGAGGAAGTCGGCGATGATGGAACGCTGGGTGGCGGAGAAGCGGCCGTACCAGAGGAGGTTGATGGTGAGGTTACCGGTGAGGAGGGGGCCTTTGTGGTACTTAAGGACTAGGGGCTGCTGCTGGACCTGAATAAGCTTTCTGGGGGCAGCTGCGGAGGAGTGGAACAAGAGGAGGAGAGAGAGGGTAAGGGTGGCGAGTGGTAGAGAGAGAGCAGGCAAGGTGGCCATGGCTTTGGTTCAAAGATTTAAAAACTTATAATTTAAGCTATGGAAGTTTAGGAGTGATGACTGTGACCAAGGAAAACAGCCGAGCGGAGGGATATATATAGGTGCTTGGAGGGAGGAGGGATGTTTGAGGACAGCTGTGGGTGGTGGGATGGGAAGAAAAAAAAAGGGAGGATTGGAAGTGATGGAGAGGTGATGGGATGAGTGGGCTTTTTTTGACCCGTGGTGTATTGATTTGGATGGGAGACCGGATTAATAATATCTCATCACATCAGTTAAAGATTTTGATCCACTATAATAATAACAATAAAATAAAGAAACCATCGGTTCGCCCAATTGTATGGCCGCCTTCACCCAGTCCCTTCCAACCCATTGACTGTGCCACCGACGAGCTCCTCCACGTGAAGGAGCGCTTGTCTTCAAAACCCATGGATATGGCTCATACTCTGGCCCAAATGATCGCCATCGCCTACGCCACCAACGGCTACAAAGTCCCACTGTCGTCGACCTCTTCGGCCATCGCCACTCCCACAGCACGGGAACTGGGAATGACTGATCGTGTTTATCTAAAACACATGTATAATTAATAGAAAAGGACTTCTAATGATGCTGGGGGTGCATGCACAAAAGCTATTCTCATTCCTCCCACAGGTTTCCAAAACGTACATGCCACGGAATTATATATATTTTTTTAAAAATATATTATATATATGATTATATTAAAAGATATTTGGCTTTTAATGAGAACCACAATCAAAATAGGTTGGAATCAGCGACGAAAGATCTAATCCTTCGAAGTATTTATTTTTTGATCAAAATTAAAATCAAAATTAAAATTAAAATAAAAATTTGAATCTTTATGGAAGAGCGGGAGTTGAATTTTAGATAAATTAAAAAATTCTATTTCATCTAAAAATAAAAATTAAAATGAGACTCCTCTCAATCAAATGAGTGGAATGAGAATTATTTATTCCTTCTAATTCTAGACACTAACTTTTCCCTATCAAGTACCCTTTAATCCCTATTTTTTCTTAAGGATTCAAATTTTATTCCAATTTCAATCACGAATCAAATATTTCAAAAAAATTTGACTATTCCGATTTGGATCCCATTTCAATTCAAATTCTAATTGCGAACCTAACACCCCAATAATATAGTCATATAAAAATTTTTCAAAAAATATATATATATATAATTTCGTGGCATGTACTTTTTGGAAACGTGTGTTGATTGATGAAACTATTCATTCATGCATCATCTTAATTTCATTGAATCATTATTGATTAAAATGTGCCCACTACTGTGGGAGCAATGAGAATAGCTTTTATGCATGCACCGCCAAGCATCATTAGAAGTCCTTTTCTGTTAAATATACATGTTGGAGAATACCCACCGACCGACCAACTGACGGCTGGAGGGACCGACCGACTGACGGCCGAACCGACTGACCGACTGACGGCTGGAGGGACCGACCGACCGACCGATGGCCGGAGGGACCGACCAACCGACCGACGTCCGGAGGGACCGACCGACAGGCGCCATCGCCGGCCGAATTAACGGTCCACAACCGACTGAGGATGTGTCGGTCGGGCATACTTTTTCCGACCGACTGAACCTAGAAGTCTGTTGGCCGACTCACGCAAGACTCGCCGACCAACAGAGGGGCCCGACGCCACTCAGCTGGCCACCGACCTAGGGTCGGTCGACTCCTCCGATTGCCGTACAGCCGCCAAAGCTTGTCAGTTCTGACAGCAATATGCGGCACGGCCACCTAGGGGCATTGTCCCGTCGAGGGCATTGTCAACCCAGTGATTTGACAGCCCCACGGCGACATGACACTTTCACGGCGACTCTGACAGTCTACAGTGAGTTGACAATTCCTCAGTTGTCCGCGCCATTAATGACGGCGCCATACCATGCTCCACTATATAAATTGGGGAAGGCAACAGTGCAAGGGATCCCTCTCCACTTCTCGACTTGGAAACCACAGGCTCGCTCCTCTCTCTCTCTCTCGATTGAGCTCTCTGTCTTCGTTTTACTGTTGCCCAGTCACCTCTCTGACTTGACCGTCGGAGGGTCTCCGCCGGAGCTGCCTCCGGTCAGTGTGGACTTCTCATTTTGCAGGCGCACGTTCCCCGGCGATCCGACGATGAGGCGATTGGCCGCAACAGATTGGCGCGCCAGGAAGGGGAGGATAACGATGACGAAGACAAGAGCCCAACGATCGAGGGTCACCGGGTCGGCGAGGCGCTCTTCCCATCGGGAAGAGGCCTTCCCGCCACCCTCAGCGGCGGAGCCCAGCTCTCCACACCCTGCGGTGACCACGGAGGCACAGATCGCGGCCATCGTACGGCAGATGACCGTATTGACGGACACAGTCAAAAGCCTCCAGCAACAACCGGCGGCCCGTCCGATGCCCTCCAGGAGCAGCCGCCGACGACCGCGCCGATCCCCGTCGCCTCCGCGCGAGCGCCCTCAACAGCGCTCCCACGGAGAGGAGGAGGGACGGTCATGGCGCGATGACCGGCGGTCCCAGCAGCCCTCTCCTTCCCTGCTGGAACGGGCGAGGAAGGGGAAGCGACCGCGAACGCCGTCCGCCTCCCTATCGGAATCTTTCGGAGACTCCACTCCTGGGGTTTCCCAGCACTGACGGACAGACGACTACGAGCGCAGGTTCGAGAAAATCGACCGTCGACTTGCGCAATTGCAGGTGGACGGCCAGAAGTCTTCGAACGACGTCGACTTCCGGACCGCCCAACCTCTCTCCCGACTAGTTCTCGACGAACCGATTCCCAGTCGGTTCAAGATGCCGCATGTGGAGCCATATGACGGCTCCACCGACCCGATCGACCACCTTGAGAGCTACAATGCTCTCATGACGATCCAAGGGGCAACCGACGCTCTTTTTTGCATCGGCTTCCCCGCCACACTCCGCAAGACCGTCAGGGCCTGGTACTCCGGTCTTCGATCGGGAAGTATCCACTCCTTCGGACAGCTCGAGCACTCGTTCGTGGCCCACTTCAGCACCAGCCAGAAGCCGTCGCGAACGTCGGACAGCCTTTTCTCCCTCAAACAGGAGAAAAATGAGACGCTCCGACACTTCGTGGCGCGATTCAACACAACCACGCTTGAGGTCCGGGACCTCAATGAAGACATGGCTATCTCAGCCATGAAGCGGGGGCTGAGGGCGTCCCGATTCACCTACTCTCTGGACAAGACCCTCCCCCAGACGTACGCCGAGCTACTGGAGCGCGCATACAAGTACATGCGCGTGGACGAAGGGGCTTCCGACCGACGCTTGGCCGAGCCCAGAGGCCCGAAGGAGAAGCGGAGGAAGGGTCGGGAACCCACCGAACCCAGCAGGCCCTCGACCGATAGTCGGGTCTCGCCACCCCGACGAATCCAAAAGTCACCCCGGCAACAGACTCCAAGGCCGACACGCCCCAGGTATGATTCCTACACTCCTCTCTCCGCTCCTCGTGCACAGATTCTAATGGAGATCGAGGGAGAAGAATACCTGCGACGGCCTCCGCCTCTGAAGGCAAAAGGCCTCGACCGTCGGAAGTACTGCCGATTTCACCGAGGCCACGGCCACAACACCAAGCAGTGCATCCAGCTTAAGAATGAGATTGAAGCTCTCATCCGCCGGGGGTATCTCGGCAAATTTTGGAAGAACCCGCCGACCCAACCAGTTGCCGATCGACGACCCCAGCCGACTGAAGAAGCGGCGGCTAATCAGCCGACGGCCAGAGTCATCAACATGATCTCCAAGCGGCTGGGCCCAGGGACGTTTACGGGAGGGGAGCCGACGAAAAAGCCACGCCCGGATGATGTAATCACTTTTACGGAGGAAGACGTTCGGGACATCCAAACTCCCCACGACGATGCTGTTGTTGTTTCGGCAACAATAGCAAACTATGATGTAAAAAGAATTTTTGTTGATAATGGAAGTTCGACCAATATTTTGTTTTACTCGACCTTCTCCCGGATGCGACTGTCAACCGACTGACTTAAGAGGGTCTCTATGCCCTTGATCGGCTTTGCTGGGGATGCTGTCACGATGGAAGGAGAGATTACCCTGCCTGTGACGGCCGGCACCGAACCGCGACAAAGCACGGTCCACTTAACTTTTGCCGTCGTCCAGGTGCCTTCGGCCTACAACGCCATACTTGGACGACCCGGACTAAACGCCCTCAAGGCAATCGCCTCGACGTACCATCTTCTCGTTCGGTTCCCGACCAAAAATGGGGTCGGGGAGATGTGCGGGGATTAACAGCTCGCCCGACGATGCTTCCAGATCTCCGCTCAAAACGACGAGTCGAAGGGCTCCCTGACGATCGACAAGCTGGACCAACGGGAGGAGGAAGAACGGGGTTCACCGGCCGAGCAGCTCGTATCGATCCCGATAGCGGAAAGTCCTGACCGGAAGGTTTGGGTCGGGTCTCAATTGCCCGGCCCCAAACGACGACGATTGACGGAGCTGCTGACGGCCAATGCCGACATATTTGCTTGGTCGGCGGTCGATATGTCGGGCATCCCCCCAGAGACGATAACCCACCGACTCAACATCGATCCGACGATGAGGCCGGTGAGGCAGAAGAAAAGGTCCTTCGCTCCAGAGAGACAGAGGGCCATCGACGAAGAAGTGGACAAGCTACTCGAAGCGGGCTTCATCCGAGAATCCACGTATCCCGATTGGCTCGCCAATGTTGTCATGGTCAAAAAAGCCAACGAGAAGTGGAGGATTTGCATCGACTATACCGACCTGAACCGAGCCTGCCCAAAAGATAGCTTTCCACTTCCAAAGATCGACCAGCTGGTGGACGCGACGTCCGGATTTCGACTGCTCAGCTTCATGGACGCCTTCGTCGGATACAACCAGATCCGGATGGCGCTTGAAGATGAGGAGCATACCGCCATCGTGACTCCCAAGGGCCTCTACTGTTATCGGGTGATGCCCTTCGGACTGAAGAACGTCGGTGCCACCTACCAGCGACTTGTCAATAAGGTCTTTAAAGACCAGATCGGGCGCAACATGGAGGTGTACGTGGATGACATGCTGGTGAAAAGTGCGCAGATCCCGGATCATGTTCAGGATCTCGAGGAGATCTTCCGCACTCTACGACGACACCGAATGAAGCTCAACCCGACCAAGTGCGCTTTTGGGGTGACCTCAGGGAAGTTCCTCGGATTCCTCGTTTCTCAGAGAGGGATTAAGGCCAACCTGAGAAAATAAAGGCAATCCTCGACATGCGTCATCCGAACACCAAGAAGGAGGTCCAACAGCTGAACGGAAAAATCGTCGCTCTTAGCCGATTCATTTCCCGATCAGCTGAAAGGTGCCTCCCGTTTTTCAAAACTTTGCGCCAGGCAAATGGTTTTTTTTGGTCGGATGAGTGCCAACGGGCCTTCGAAGACCTGAAGAAGTACTTAGCTTCTCCGCCGCTGCTCGTAAAGCCGCAGGTCGGAGAGACCTTGTATCTCTACTTGGCCACATCTTCTGAGGCGATCAGTTCGGTGCTCGTCCGAGAAAATGAGAACCGAACCCATCAGCCTATCTACTACATCAGCAAGGTGCTCCACGGTGCCGAAGCCAGATATTCGGAGATGAAAAAGATGATTTTCACCCTGACCGTCTCTGCGCAACGACTCCGTCCATACTTCCAGGCTCATGCCATAGTGGTGCTCACCAACCAGCCCTTGAGGGCGATATTGCGCCGATCGGATACATCTGGACGACTGACAAAGTGGACGATGAAGCTCAGCGAGTTCGACATTCAGTACCGACCGCGGCCCGCCTTGAAGGCTCAGGTCTTGGCCGACTTCATCGCCGAGTGCCCGACAACCGACCAAGGGTCGGGAGCTGAAGACCCGGGACGAGACGCGGTCTCCGAGCCAGATCCAGTCTCCACCTGGGTACTGCACATCGACGGGGCTTCAAACGCTCAGGGGAGCGGGGCCGGGCTCCTGCTCACGAATTCGGATGGGGTGGTCACCGAGTACGCCCTCCGATTCGACTTCAAGGCCTCCAACAACCAAGCCGAATACGAAGCACTCCTCGCTGGCTTGAGGATGGCGAGGGAACTGGGCGTCGACAGCCTCCGGGCATTCTCCGACTCTCAGCTGATCGTGGGGCAGGTCAAGGGCGAATTCGAGGCGCAAGATCCGACCATGGTGAAATACCTTCAGAAAGTGAAGGACCTCGTAGCACGCCTCAGGTATTTTAAAATTTTCCACATCTCTAGGTCGGAGAACGCCCGTGCCGACGCACTCTCCAGACTGGCGACTTCGGCCTTCGACTCTTTGGGTCGGACGTTCGTGGAGAACCTCGAGCAGCCGAGCATCGATCGGGTCGAAGAAGTACAGCAGCTAACGGCCGAACCAAGTTGGATGGACCCGATCGTTCGGTATCTGACCGACGGGATCGGCCCCGAGGATCCCGCGGAGGCCAAGCGGCTCCGATGGTCGGCCTCCTAATATGTGATCATGGACGGCCGACTCTACAAGAGGTCGTTCTCCCTCCCCTTGCTTAGGTGCTTGGGACCGACCGACGCCGACTACGCTCTCCGAGAGGTGCACGAAGAAATTTGCGGGAATCACTTGGGGGGCAGGTCCCTGACCTACAAAGTCCTGCGACAGGGTTACTATTGGCCTACCATGAGGAAGGACGCGGCCGAGTTGGTCTGGAGGTGCGAACCTTGTCAGAAGTACGCCAACATTCAACACCAACCGGCCAGCCAAATTGCTCCTATTGTCGCTCCATGGCCCTTCGCTCAGTGGGGGGTCGATATTCTCGGCCCTTTTCCTCCAGCATCGGGTCAAAGAAAGTTCATAGTTGTCGCCATCGACTACTTCACCAAGTGGGTGGAGGCCGAGCCCCTGGCGCAGATTACCGAACGGAAGATGGAGGACTTTATCCAAAAGTCCATCATCTTCAGGTTCGGGTTGCCGCATACTATCATCACCGACAACGAGCGGCAATTCGACAACCAAGACTTCAGAGACTTCTGTGCCAGGTTCCACATCACACACCGACTGACTTCAGTCGGGCACCCACAGTCCAACGGCGAAGTCGAGGTGACCAACCGGACCTTACTCCACGGACTCAAGACCCGACTAAATGAGGCCAAAGGCCTCTGGGTCGACGAGCTAGGCTCCGTTCTGTGGGCTTACCGAACGACCCCCCGCGTTCCGACCGGAGAGTCGCCTTTTAGCTTGGCCTATGGAATGGAGGCAATGATCCCGCTCGAGATTGGACTGCCGTCTTCAAGGATCGAGCGGTATCAAGAACCGGACAACTCCGAGTGTCGGAGGGCTGACCTAGACCTCCTCCCCGAACTACGAGACGAGGTTCAAATTCGCATGACTTCGTACCGACAGAAGGTCGCTCGGTATTACAACGTCAAGGTCAGATCAAAGCTTTTCAGGCCTGGCGACTTGGTCCTGAGAAAAGCAGAGGTCTCGAAACCCCTGGACCAAGGGAAGTTGGCTCCAAATTGGGAAGGGCCCTACAAGGTAGCAGACACTTATGGTCCGAGAGCCTACCGACTGGAGACCCTTGAAGGGAAAATCATCCCCCGAACGTGGAACGCCGACAACCTGAAGTTGTATTACCAATGAACTTTGTACTTGACCAGTTGGAATACAAATCCGGTTTGAAATCTCGGAGTTTTAACTCTTCGACTAACGATCGGCGCTCACCAAGCCCAAGCCCCGACACGCCGACTTGGACTTGGTATCCGCCTGAAACCGACGACCTTATCGTCGGTAGCGCATCGGACTCTTACAAGGACCGATGCATCCAGATGGACGGGAGTCGACACTCCTTCGATGGTTGACGATACATCAGACTCTTACAAGGACCGATGCATCCATATGGACGGGAGTTACACTCCTTCGACCTTCGACGACACATCGGACCCTTACGAGGGCCGATGCATCTATATTGATGGGAGTTGACACTCCTTCTACGGTCGAACTTTCGGGCCGGACCATCGGCTAACACGCCGATCGGGCTCCGACCAAAGAAAGGCGAAGTGCCTGCGCGACCGACGTCGCGACTCCCGACCGAGCTACGACCGATCGAAGGATATTTGGCTTACCACTGTCTATCACACAATGCGACCTCAGTCGCATTCATGACTCACCGACCGGGCTACGGTCGGCCGGAAGATATTCGGCTTACCACCGTATATCGCAAGGCGCAGTAAATATACCCGACACAAGGGTATCGGGGTCCGACTTATCGGTGCTCCCTCGATCGAATGCGCCGAACGACATTCGACTGAACACGTCAGAGGGGACCCGACTACCAAACCTTTACTACGGTCGGTCGGCTCCCGACTCAACAGACGCGCCCGACTACCGACCTTGACTATTAAAGGCCGATCCAAAGTCGGGACTTACTCTACCTTCGTGACGGCACGAGTTGCCGAACGTCCTAACCGACCTATATGAGTTAGCGACTTACATGAGTTAGCGACTTACGAAGACATTCAACAATACACAGGAAAAAGATCGAGCAGAAGAAAAAATAAAGGAAGTTTTCATTCAAAGTCAAAAAGAAGTTTACAAAGTCGGGTCGAAGCCCGATTACAAGTATTTCAAAAAAAGAAAAGGCGAAAGAAACAAAAGTCGGCGAGGCCCGATCACCCCTCTGAGTCGATCTCCTCGACCGATGGAAGATCGGGGATAACCGGTGTGTCGACCACGATCGGCGCTGGATCGACGGCCGAAGCAGGACCGTCGGTCGGCGGGGAGCTGGCAGTCGGCGCCACTCGCTCCGGGACGGCTTCCTCCGCCCCGACGATGCCTCCCGATGGCTGGTCGGCCATCTCCTCGGTGGCTTGCTCCTCGGCCCCCGGTGGGACGATGCTGCTGATGTCCAGCTCCGAGTACAAGGCATGGACCGCATCCCGACCATCCTCGTACCCCACCCGATACGACGCGAAGCCCGACTCGAGCATCTCCTCCCGGTACTGGTCGGTGGCCCGGAAGTCCTCCACCGCCCGACTGGCCGACTCCTTCGCCGACCTTGCTTTTTCTTCCACCCGGCCGAGCGAGTCCTTTGCCGACTCTGCTTCTGCCTTCGCTATGTCGGCGTCGGCCTGGGCGATCGACAAGTCCTCCTCGGCTTTGGCGAGCCTCTCCAGGCTGACCCGAAGCTGCTCGCGCTCGCCTTGGAGTTCGGCGGCGACGCCATCCCGCTCGCGCCGCAGACGATGCACCGTCCGGCCCTTGCACTTGGCTTCCTTTTTGACTGACCTTAGCTCGGACCCGAGCCGGGAGACTTCGTCTACCAACTTGGCCTCCCGGTCGGCCGACTGCTTTAGGTGGTCGACCAACATTGCTCGGTCGGCTTCGGCCGCCGTCGACCTTTCCTTCCAAGCCGCCCGGACGTTCCCGAACCTCCGGTACCCAGCTTCAAGCTCCGACATGGTGTAGATCAGCTGTCGACACAAGTGTTTCGTCAGAAAAATAGATTGACGAAAACACTAAGGAAAAAGTATGCGGAACAAGACTTACCTCGACCATGGTCGGGTAGAACGACGACAGCATCTCGGTCACTTGTCGAGACCTCAACGCCTCCACGTCGGCCGGGAGGAGGATTCCCTGGCACAACCTCCTGGCCAGGTTGTGGTCGGCCAACGCCGATGCCCCTTCGGGGAACTGTGCGCTGGGCGGCACAGTTCGACTCCCCGACCTTGTTTCGTCCGTGGGGTCCATCGGGGCCTTCCCCCATCGGCCGCCCCGACCGACGGAACCGGCAGCGAGGGGATGCTCGAGGTTGAACCAGCACCCCCCGTTGCGGCCACAGACGCCGTCGGATGATGTTCGGTTTTCCCTAACGTCATCCGGCTCCACCGCCGCCGGTGAGGCCGCTGATGTTCCTTCGGCCGCTTCTTCCACCGGCCTCTCCTCCGTATGCGCTGCCGGAGCCGCGAGCGCTATCACTGGCTCCGATTGGTCGGTCGCCGACGCTTCGACGGTCGGCGCCGTTGGAGTAGGCTTCTTCGGAGGACGTGAAGGTCCTGCCCCCGATGCCGGCCTCTTCTTTGTTGCAAATTGCCGGATCTCGACGTCGGTTGGCCGCATTCTTGGAGGTGTCCCTGCGATACCGACAGATGTGTTAATCAAAGAGCCAGACAAAGGGCCGAATGAAAAAAGGACCGGGGATCGGGCGATACCTAGTCGGGGGACCAAGCTCAAGCCGGCGTCATAGAGAGCGTGTTCGGTAACAAGCTCCCTCTGCTTCGGGACCGACATATCTTTGAGTCGGTGGAAGTCCTCCCGGTCGTCCGCCTCCACCCGGCTGTTGTCATTTGCGTCGGTTCGGGGCACGCCCCCAGTGGGAAGGGAAGCCCCAAGGAGATGGAGATGATACAAAGAAAAACTGGTTCTTCCACCCATGGATGGATGATGGAAGACCAGTGATGAAAGAAAGACCCTTCCGGGGGTTGAAGAGCACCATCCTCGGGCTTTAGGGTGGGGTCGGAGCACAAAGAATGCCCGGAAGAGCGAAATACGAGGGTTGGTCGGCAAAAGTTGACACAACAGCGCGAAGCTGATTATCAGTCGGACAGAGTTCGGCGCCAACTGCGCCGGACAAAGTCCGTAATAATCCAGCAGATTCCGGACGAACTCCGAAATCAGGAGCCGAAGACCCGCGCGAAGGTCTTCGACATACAACGCCAGTTGGCCGGGCGGAGGGTTGTTAACCCGACCGTCGGCCCCTGGGGCGGAGAGTTGAAACCGCTCCGGGATGCCGATACTGCTCCCGAAGCCGATCAACGTTCGGCCCCGAAAGCGAGGAAACCTCAACTTCCGGAGTCGACCGGGAGTCGTCGGTCAAATTTCCCGACCGAGCTCCCCGAGTCGGATTTCCGGCCGTGACACCAGAACCGACAAGAAGAGGAAGAAGCGAAGGGGAAGAAGAAGCAAAGAGGAAGAGAAGAAGAGGAGGGGAAGACCACGAACCGGCAGAACCCTTCGGAAGCAGGAAAGGCTCTGCCCGCGACGACTGAGAAATCGCCCGGACAGAGTTTCTGCAGCAAAATGTCAACAATGGAGTCCTGGGTCCGGATGGTCCTATATATATAGGGCCGTCCGACGGCCGAGATGTCTCCGCGACCGAAGCCTCACGGATGTGCGACACGTGGCGGCTTCCGGGTGGCCTGATGATTCGGCGCGCCCATCCCAGGACGGCCGCACCCCTCATTAAATGCAGGGGCGCCGGCCCAACCACCTCCGACACGTGGCAAGCGGGGCCGGTTCCGCATTAAGCGCCTGCCGATTCGCGTTCCCGATGGGACGCCTGACAGCGCACCCGACGGTCTGCGTTCCCAGAAGGCGCCGGATATCCGGTCGTCTGACACCGAATCGTCCGGCACCCGACCTGACGCGACTGACGTCTGACGACGACAAAACGTGACATCTGACACCGACTAGACGTCTGACGCCAGCAAATCGCTCGGCATTCATGAGACGCCTGACATCGGATCAACCCGCGTACGGTCGGAATTTGGCATACGACGAATCCACTCCTGTTCGCCCAGGGTTGCTGCCCAAATAAAAGCATCGGCCAGCTCACCGTCCGACTCAGGAGTGGAGGGGGCAACTGTTGGGGAATACCCACCGACCGACCGATCGACGGACAGCCGGACCGACCGACCGACGACGGACGGGACCGACCGACCGACGATAGCCGGAGGGACCGACCGACCGACTGACGGCCGGAGGCGATCGACCGACCGACAGCCGGAGCGACCGATCGACGGGCGCCATCACCGACCAACTAACGGCCACAACCGACTGAGGATGTGTCGGTCGGCATACTTTTTCCGACCGACCGACCTAGAAGTCTGATGGCCGACTCACGTAAGACTCGCCGACCAACAGAGGGGCCCGAATCTCCCCGCCACTCAGCTGGCCGCCGACCTAGGGTCGGTCGACTCCTTCGATCGCCGTACAGCCGTCAGAGCTTGTCAGTCTGACAGCAACATGCGGCACGGTCACCTAGGAGCATTGTCCCGCCTAGGGCATTGTCAACCCTAGTGATTTGACAGCCTCACGGCAACATGACATTTTACGGCGACTCTGACAGTCTACAGTGAGTTGACAATTCCTCAATTGTCCGCGCCATTAATGACGGCGCCATACCGTGCTCCACTATATAAATCGGGAAGGCAACAGTGCAAGGGATCTGGCCACTTCTCGACTTTGAATCCACAGGCTCGCTCCTCTCTCTCTCGATTGAGTTCTCTGTCTTCATTTCACTGTTGCCCAGTCACCTCTCTGACTCGATCGTCGGAGGGTCCCCGCCGGAGCCGCCTCCGGTCAGTGTGGACTTTCCCTTTTTTGCAGGCGCACGTTCCCCGGCGATCGGACGACGAGGCGATTGGCCGCAACAGTATAATTTCAGATTTCAAATAGTTTTTATCCACAGAACAAACTCCATCAAAAAAAATCCACAGAACAGGAAAGTTTATATCTTTCAATGAAACGAATGAGAATCATTGCCAAATACCTTCAGAAACATCGAAATAAATTACCTGATCATCAGATGAAAGAACCACCACATTCACACCAGCAAGAACACCAGACCCCGGCACGCGGCCATCAATGGTGTGAGCCGCTTCGACAAGGTTGATCGTCCTCTGGAATGCATCCTTCAAGATCCCAGAACCATCTGAATACTTGCTCCCGTCTGTTGTCAACTGGAAATCTCTGCCCAAATAAAGGGTCTGCCACCCTTGGTCACTGATTTTGGCATCGGCCACAGATTTATGCCATCAGCGAGGAAACAAAAACCCAAGAGAATTCCAATGAAGAACCCTATAGAGAGAGTTCGGCTAGCCCCAGAGGAAGCTGCCGCCAGTGGCATTTTGGTGATTATGTGAAATGGATCTGAATACCAGGGAACAGGTACTACTTCTGGAATGCGAACAAAATGTCGAATTTTGTTTTGAGGGATGGGGATTAAAACCCAAAGGAGATGCTTTGAAAGGGAAAAAAACGCAGATGAATATAAAAGCGGCAACTCATTTATTGCAGTGAATCCAACAAATGCAGCCAAAAAAGGAAGCGTTTTGAAGAGAAAAATGTAAAAATCTCAAGGAAAGAGAAATGGGGAACTTGAATTCAAGGAATTGGAAGAGGATCTAAAGCGGATTTTTCCCCCCGAAACCCAATAACGAGTCCAAAAGGAAAGCTTTTTGAAGTGAGAAAAAGGCAAACTACGGCTTACGAAGGAATGCAAGAGAAGAAGAGCGGCATTTTGTGAATCGATGGAGAGAACTCTTGAAGAATGATAAGAAGTGACCAACTGCTCCAATATAAGATGGAATTTTGACGGCTAGATCCCAATGCAGGCAGCTTAAATGGAGTGGAATGGCGTGCTCCCGTAGTTTCTTTTGGAGAAGGAATTGGAATCCGAAAGCCCCAAGAAGAGGGAACCGTGGGAAAGAAAACAAAAGGTGGAGATAAGCTCAGAAGGGGCATTTTGGGAAGCTTAGAGTGAGAGAATCCACAAGAAGAGTAGAGAACAGAGACAATGAAACCAACGAACAAAAGAGAGAGAGGGTGGGTGCCGGAGGGAGGAAAATGGAGCCCAACCACGGTACAAAAGCGGTGCAATACGGCATGACACGTGATTGGTAAATTTAGGAAATTCTTATAAGGACCAATGATTAAGTGACACGAAAGATGAATCGAGTCTTGGTACATATAATGGGCCCGAAGATTTAAGGTTCCATCACGGTTTTTCGTCCGTCAGTGACTCACGGGCCATGCTCTCTTCCCGCGTCGCATAAACGAATTCCCATGCGGACTGTGCATGTGCTTATCACGTGAGGATGGCGAGTGGAGCAACTATGATCCTATCATGCATCCACCGACAGTCTACATACTTACACATGATCCTATGCGGGAATCAGGAAATAAAATGATCGAGACTGATCAGATTCTTGTTAGATGTACAATAAAGATTGAGAGGATCAATTTATGTAGATAGTATTCAAGTAGAACTAATTTTGTTGGTACACATTCAATCAAATTTGTCTTGTATACTATGTTTTCTATGAAACAGTAGAGTCATAATTATTAAACGTTAGTCATTGTTGAAAATTTATAGTTCTTTTCCTATTTTATTGCATCTGCCTCAAAGTAAGATGACGCGGTACTTTATGGCCATATAGGTTGGTATTTATTTCCTATTTTGTCAAACTTCTTCTACCAGAGATAAAACACAAAGGAATCAGTGAAAACATATGCCTTTCCTTCAGCTTTGGTGAGGGTCCATGAATTCATGTAATTTTGGAATTTGAAAAGATTTGCACATGATTAATTTAGAGAGTATGATGAGGATTTCTATTATTGATAGGTTTCCATTGAGAGCCCATCCATTATAAAATTATATTCTAAAAGCCATAAATGGTAACTACGACCCATCTTTTGAGATGGACTTGTCGAAGAACATGAGCAATTTTACAATCTCACAAGATGGCACATATCTAGAGGAAGCTTACAGTGCAGTTAACTGATTGGCAAAAAATATAGCCAATTGCATTGAAACTACTGTGTGAATGTTTCTTTTAAATTATTGGATATTTTATTTTCTACTTCCTTCAGATGTATTTACCGTAGATAAATTTAATAAATTTGATTTACTAAAAAAAAAAATAGATAGTAGCACCATTAAGTCCTAAATGATTTGAGATCGTCTCCTTTCTCTCTTTTAGTATCGTGATAGATTTATCATCATCGTATAACAATAAACAAGTTCATTAAAATTTGAGGGACAATGACATATCAAGTTTAGTTGCAAACTTCATATACAACTAACCTCTTATCCAAACATATCTTGTTAGTGGTTGGACAAAAAAAATTCTTCGGTCTTTAAAATTTTTGCAATACTACCAACAATTTCAATTGGTATTAGAATAGCAAAAAGATTACAGTTTATGTGTCATTAACTGTGTATACATAGGATTAGAGGATCCTCTATGGCAAGACATATAAATTATACTAATTACCTTAAATATCTACTCTTATGCAAGAACAGACTTGTCATTTTCTACTATTCTCGTTTGTATTCTATTTATTTTTAATTAAATAAATATTAACATTTTTGATGACTTATATTTTCTAATATTATTATTTTATTTCTAACCTTTTGTCTCCTTACTCTCCCGAATTGTTTTAAAAAAAATTTACGAATCTATATCTTTACAGAATTATAACATAAATCCCTTATACGTTACCAATCGCGACAAAGTCACTGCATCCAACCATGATACATTTAAATATAATAAAATCTGCGCACCAGACCATCAACCTGGCAGTGGCAGACAAAATCGTACGGACCAAGGCGATGCTCCTGCGTTGAAGTGGAGGGACACGCATGGCCATTCGAGTTACGCTTAAATGAACTAAGTCGAAAGAAAGAAAAGCTGCCAGTATATAAACTAAACTAAATTATCAAGCTCTAAATCTGGGTCTGGACCAACCAATTTTGAAAGCAAAAAAGAGAGTGGTTGCCACTAGGACGTTGGCCTTATCTACTCATTAAGAAGGGTGTATTTTTAATCATAATTATGTATCAATGCATCATAACACCTCCCCTCCAGAGGCACTCAATGGAATTATCAAGACATCCCTCTAACTTCGGTAAGTCAAACTCTGCATTGACTTTGCAATGAAATACAAAAATAATTTTTATAATATTATAATAAAAAAATAATTAAATAAATTAATGATAAATTTACATATTGCTTAACGAATATATCTATAAAAAATTATTATACATAGATTAATTTTTAATAATAATTAATATTTAAAATATATTAATTTTTAATAAAAAAATTATTATTTATTTTTTATTTTAAAAAAATATCGGAACCGGCCCTGAGTGAAGTGTTCAGCGACGAGCAGTTTCCGCTTTGCACCACAGAGTTGTGGAGGCACGTCGCCACGCAAAACCCAGTGTTGCTCTCAGTAGCAGCCAGCACGATGGTCCACCATGCACAGGAGCACCTTTAAGAAGTCCACGCGCAGTTCTTTTTCTCTCATTGAAACCAAACTTACTTGGACTTCGTTTTACGTTTTTCTCCATCCCAATAAATCAAATTTTACACGAATATAAGAATTCTAGTTATTCCCCCTCGACTTTTATCGAGAGACCAACAAACTTTGCTTACCTAACACGTACTACAGGTCTTGTTTGAATGGTGAAGCCACGAGGCCCGAGCTACAGGATCAAACAGGTCCTTTCTATCCCTTTCAATACCTCTCTAAACATTGCATTCCAGACATCTCTATTACTTGGTTCTTAGCTTATAACTCTCCCATGCTGTGCCAGAACTCAAAAAGTAATAAAACATTCTAGCTCACCTCTAATTCAGGTGCAGCTTTAACACTACAGTTATCACTTACTAGAATCTCCAAAGGCATTCATCTCGAAATATTCCTCTATCCAGAAGAATATGGGGAAGAAAATAACGAACTCTTTTGGGCGCATCAAAACAGATTACTGGTTCGAACCCTACCGCACTTACAAACATGGATCATCAGAAATATGATAGGTGACAAAGATTGGCAGGAAAAACCCCTTCAAACTCTCTTATCACCTGCACACATATAACACCAGAAATCCTTTCGAAGTAAGAACAAGGTGGTGTTTCAGCTTTAGAGCTATACTGTCAAAAAATAGGTAAATCTAGCCAGCACAAAAGCCAAACAATTCTGGTATTCTGGCATTGAATGGATTCCCTTCTATAACACCTGACAGATAACCTTCTCGAATATTAATTTCAACTCATGCAATAATTTGGGCAGATATGTCCTTTATTTCAGTAAGCAACAGCGACCTTCAAACATATATAGATCCTCAATTCAGGCCTAAATCCATCCTAGTTAATACCTTGGTAAAATGCCGATTATGAATCTTTCTTTTGAAGCATATACATACAAGGGTGCAGAAAATTTTATGGGGATGCTGACACAGGGCTCTTAGAGTGCAACCACACAGTAGATGAACCTATCCGCTAGCTCTAAATTGCATACAGCTTCTTATATTCACTATTCAGTATCTCCAGTCCGATGCCACGGATATAGTCCATGAGTGTGACCTACTCACAGAGGCCCCCTTATGTTTCTCAAGTTTTTCTCTTCAAGCCGGTGAACAATGATGCAGTAGCACATGGACCCAGGGTGGTCAGCATAATAGAGGCACCGATTGCCAT